>NC_091034.1:1067500-1128206 GCF_041296385.1 Aphelocoma coerulescens
AATCGCAAGGAAAAACCCTGGAGGACCTTCTCCAGGTCCAGGGCATTTAAATCCCAAGGAGAAAGGCTGCAGTTCCCTCTCCAGGTCCAATCCCAGGCAGGAGCGTTGCCCGGGGTGCTCAGGAAGGAGGAACGAGCTGCGGGGCCGGGGCTGTGGGGTCTCTCCGTGATCCCCTGGCAGCCCCAGTCCCTGTCCGTCCCCCCAGCATCAAGCAGGGCTCGGACTCCAACGAGGCCTTCATGGAGGGGCTGCGGGCGCTGCTGAGGAAAGCCAACTGCAAACTGACCGTGTGCTCGGAGCAGGACACCCGCAGCGACCGCTGGATCCAGGTCAGCCATGCCGGCCTCACGCGGGGCTCTCGGGGTCCCTCACGGGCTCCCGGAGGCAGGGGACGGGTCACCCCTGTGGCTTGGGGAGCGCCTGGAATGCCAGGAGTGAACCGGGGAGCCGGGACTGAGGCACAGGGAATGGTGGCACGGAGGGGGACAATGCCCAGGGAGCCTGGCCTGGCACCGGGGACACAGCGGGGCACCGGGAAAGGGACCTCGTTGGGAGAGGGACCCCATGGCAAGGGGGACCCCAGTGCAGAAGGGACCCCGTGGGACACGGCTTGGGGGACCCCAGTGCAGAAGGGACCCCGTGGGACCCCATGGCTTGGGGGACCCCACTGCAGAAGGGACCCCATGGCTTGAGGGACCCCAGTGCAGAAGGGACCCCACGGGGCTTTCCAGGAGGGTCCCCACTGCCGGGGGAACCCCAGGAGGACGCCCTGGCTGCGGCGTCACCCCGGGAGAGCCGGGCAGGAGCCTCCCCACTGGTTTAGGCTGGGCTTTGCCAGGCTCGCCCCATGTGCTGCCCCACCCTCCCCACATCCCTCGTGGAGATTCTTATCACCCCCTAAAGCCTTCCTCCTCCTCCTCCTCCTCCTTCTCCTTCCCAAAACAGGATGAGCTGGAGTTCGGCTACGTGGAAGCTCCTCACAAGACCTTCCCCGTGGTCTTCGACTCTCCCCGGAACAGAGGCCTGAAGGATTTTGCTTTCAAGAAGATCCTGGTGCGCCCTTGCTCTGAAATCCCCTTATTCCCCCCCAAAACCCGCCCGCGCGGAAGGTCCTTGGCACCGCTTCCCTCTTTTCCAGGGCCCGGATTTCGGCTACGTGACCCGGGAGCCCCCCGGGAAGAGCGTGACCAGCCTGGACTCCTTCGGGAACCTGGACGTGAGCCCGCCGGTGACGGTGCGGGGCAAGGAGTACCCGCTGGGACGGATCCTCATCGGCAGCCCCCTGCCCTGGTGAGCCGCCCCTCCCCCTGCAGCGCGGCCCGGCCCCAAAACCCTCCCCGGAGAGGAACCCGGGGCGCAAACCCCATCGGATCCCAGATTTTACCAGCAAACCCCACGGCTGCGCCTCCAGCCCTACAAACCCCCCCCTTTTCACCCCGTTTCGTCCCGGCTCGGATTTGCTCTTTTGAGGCGAGCAGCGTCAGGGACGGGCTGGGATGACTGGGAATGATTGTTGTGCCCGGGGCGGGCGGGAGCAGAGCTCCCTGCGGAGCCCCACAAAGGACGGCATTGTCGGGAAGAGCAGCCAAGAGCGCGCCCCGAGCCCGGAGCAGCCGCGGGGAAGCGGCGTTCGCCCAGCTCCGCCCGGGCCCTCATCACCCCTCATCACCCCTCATATCACCCCTCATCACCCCTCATATCACCCCTCATCATCACCCCTCATCACCCCTCATCACCCCTCATATCACCCCTCATCACCCCTCATATCACCCCTCATCACCCCTCATCATCACCCCTCATCACCCCTCATATCACCCCTCATCACCCCTCATCACCCCTTATCACCCCTCATCACCCCTCTTATCACCCCTTATCACCCCTTATCACCCCTCATCACCCTCATCACCCCTCATCATCACCCTCATCACCCCTCATCACCCCTCATCACCCCTTATCACCCCTCATCACCCCTCATCACCCCTCATATCACCCCTCATCACCCCTCATATCACCCCTCATATCACCCCTCATATCACCCCTCATCACCCCTCATCACCCCTCATATCACCCCTCATCACCCCTCATATCACCCCTCATATCACCCCTCATATCACCCCTCATCACCCCTTATCACCCCTCATCACCCCTCATCACCCCTCATATCACCCCTCATCACCCTCATCACCCCTCATCACCCCTCATCACCCCACATCACCCCTCATATCACCCCTCATCACCCCTCATCACCCCTCATATCACCCCTTATCACCCCTCATCACCCCTCATATCACCCCTCATCACCCCTCATCATCACCCCTCATCACCCCTCATATCACCCCTCATCACCCCTCATATCACCCCTCATCACCCCTCTTATCACCCCTCATCACCCCTCATCACCCCTCATCATCACCCCTCATCACCCCTCATATCACCCCTCATCACCCCTCATATCACCCCTCATCACCCCTCATCACCCCTTATCACCCCTTATCACCCCTCATCACCCCTCATATCACCCCTCATCACCCCTCATCACCCCTTATCACCCCTCATCACCCCTTATCACCCCTTATCACCCCTCATCACCCCTCATATCACCCCTTATCACCCCTCATCACCCCTCATATCACCCCTTATCACCCCTTATCACCCCTTATCACCCCTCATCACCCCTTATCACCCCTTATCACCCCTCATCACCCCTCACCACCCTCATCACCCCTCATCACCCCTCTTATCACCCCTCATCACCCCTCATCATCACCCCTCATCACCCCTCTTATCACCCCTTATCACCCCTTATCACCCCTCATCACCCCTCATATCACCCCTCATCACCCCTCATCACCCCTTATCACCCCTCATCACCCCTCATATCACCCCTCATCACCCCTTATCACCCCTTATCACCCCTCATCACCCCTCATCACCCCTCATATCACCCCTCATATCACCCCTTATCACCCCTTATCACCCCTTATCACCCCTCATCACCCCTCATCACCCCTTATCACCCCTCATATCACCCCTTATCACCCCTTATCACCCCTCACCACCCTCATCACCCCTTATCACTCCTTATCACCCCTCATCACCCCTTATCACCCCTCATCACCCTCATCACCCCTCATCACCCCTTATCACCCCTCACCACCCTCATCACCCTCATCACCCCTCATCACCCCTTATCACCCCTCATATCACCCCTTATCACCCCTTATCACCCCTTATCACCCCTCATCACCCCTCATCACCCCTTATCACCCCTCATATCACCCCTTATCACCCCTTATCACCCCTCACCACCCCTTATCACCCCTTATCACCCCTCATCACCCCTCATCATCACCCCTCACCACCCTCATCACCCCTCATTACCCCGGATTTAATTAGCGCTTCCCCATTTCCCCGCCGCCGCCCGCCGAAGGAGAGCTCCCCCCGCACCCGAGGCTGGAGGGATTTGGGAATGCCGGGGGTGGGGAGAACCTAAACCCCAAAGTGTCCGGGCAGAGCGGGGCGAGGAATGCGCCAGTCCCGAGGGATGGACGCGGCCTGGAGGTGCATTCCTGGAAAATATCGGGATACATCCATGTATTCCTGGAAAATATCGGGATAAATCGATGTATTCCTGGAAAATACTGGGATACATCCATGTATTCCTGGAAAATACTGGGATACATCGATGTATTCCTGGAAAATATCGGGATACATCCATGTATTCCTGGAAAATATCGGGATAAATCGATGTATTCCTGGAAAATATTGGGATACATCCATGCATTCAGGGAAAATATTGAGATAAATTGATGCGTTCAGGTAAAATATTGGGATAAATGGATGTATTCCTGGAAAATATTGGGATAAATCGATGCATTCAGGGAAAATATAGGGATATATCGATGTATTTATGGAAAATATAGGGATATATCAATGCATTTATGGAAAATATTGGGATAAATCAATGCATTCAGGGAAAATATAGGGATTTATCGATGTATTTATGGAAAATATAGGGATATATGGATTTATTTATCTGAAATACAGGAGATATATTGATATATTTCAATAATATAGGGATCTCGCAATATATATTTATATATACTAAATATATTTCGTATATATATCACATATATCATATATTTATATAACACGTATGTACTATATGTGATATAGATTAATATAACACATATTTCATATATTTTTATAGAACATGTTTATATTTTATATATATAATATATATTTATATAACTTGTATATATATTATATATATTTATATGACGTCTATATATTTAATATATATTTATAGAACATGTTTATATTTTATATATATAATATATATTTATATAACTTCTGTATATATATTATATATATTTATATGATATCTATATATTTAATATTTATTTATAGAACATGTTTATATTTCATATATATAATATATATTTATATAATTGTATATATATTATATATATATTTATATGACATCTATATATTTAATATATATTTATAGAACATGTTTATATTATATATATATAATATATATTTATATAACTTGTATATATATTATATATATATTTATATGACGTCTATATATTTAATATATATTTATAGAACATTATATCTGATATATATATAATATATATTTATAGAACTTGTCTCTATAAACGCACTTTATATATAATATAGGGACATATCCGTACATAACAGACAGGATAATACACAACTGAGGCATCAGGCAGATAAATCCCTATTAGCGTGAACCACCTATAATTTCGATTATTCTGTGCACTTCAACCCGTGAATGTCCCTGACACAGCCGGGGCCTTTCCCAGCCTCCTCCCAGAAAAACGGGATAACAACGGGGGCTCCTCGTGACGGCCGGGAATGGGAGCGCTGGGAATGGGAGCGCTGGGAATGGGAGCGCTGGGGAGAGCTGGGAATGGGAGCGCTGGGAATGGGAGCGCTGGGAATGGGAGCGCTGGGGAGAGCTGGGAATGGGAGCGCTGGGAATGGGAGCGCCGGGAATGAGAGTGCTGGGAATGGGAGCGCTGGGGAGAGCTGGGGAGGGGAGAGCTGGGAATGGGAGCGCTGGCAATGGGAGCGCTGGCAATGGGAGCGCTGGGGAGAGCTGGGGAGGGGAGAGCTGGGGAGGGGAGAGCTGGGAATGGGAGCGCTGGGAATGGGAGCGCTGGGCAGTTCTGGGAATGGGAGCGCTGGGGAGGGGAGAGCTGGGCAGGGGAGCTCTGGGAAGGGCAGTTCTGGGAATGGGAGCTCTGGGGAGGGGAGCTCTGGAGAGGGGGAGTTCTGGGCAGTTCTGGGCAGGGGAGCTTTGGGAAGGGGAGCGCTGGGAAGGGGAGCTCTGGGGAGGGCAGTTCCGGGAAGGGGAGCTCTGGGCAGTTCTGGGAATGGGAGCGCTGGAGAGGGGAGCTCTGGGCAGTTCCGGGAAAGGGAGCGCTGGGAATGGGAGCTCTGGAGAGGGCAGTTCTGGGAATGGGAACTCTGGGGAGGGCAGTTCTGGTCAGGGGAGCTTTGGGAAGGGGAGCTCTGGAGAGGGGAGCTCTGGAGAGGGCAGCTCTGGAGAGGGGGAATTCTGGGCAGTTCTGGGCAGGGCAGTTCTGGGCAGTTCTGGGCAGTTCTGGGCAGTTCTGGGCAGTTCTGGGCAGTTCTGGGCAGGGCAGCCCTGTCCAGCTCGCGCTGTCCAGCTCGCGCTGCCCGCTGTGCCCGCAGGGCGTCCGGCCGCAGGATGTCCAAGGCCGTGCGGGATTTCCTGTACGCGCAGCAGGTGCAGGCGCCGCTGGAGGTGTACTCGGAGTGGCTGAGCGTGGGCCACGTGGATGAGTTCCTCACCTTCGTCCCTGCCTTCGACAGGAAGGTGCCGACCCCTGCAGCCCCCCAAAGCCCCCCCAGGCCCCCTTTCCCAGCCCTTTGTCCTCCGCGGGGATCCGGGGCCGGGGTGGCCGCGGTGCCTCCCAGCCGGGCACTGGGGCTCTCATCCCAGGGCTGACCGCCGGCTCTGTCCCGCAGGGATTCCGGCTGCTCCTGGCCAGCCCCAACGCCTGCTACCAACTCTTCAGGGAGAAGCAGCGCCAGGGCCACGGGGAAGCCACGCAGTTCATCGGTGAGGGCTGGCTGAGGGACAGCCCTGCGGGACGGCGTTCCCGGGTCCCTTCCCAGTGCCCATTCCCAGTGTCCCTTCCCAGTGTCCATTCCCACTGTCCCTTCCCAGTGTCCCTTCCCACTGTCCATTCCCGCTGTCCATTCCCACTGTCCCTTCCCAGTGTCCCTTCCCAGTGTCCCTTCCCACTGTCCCTTCCCTCTGTCCCTTCCCACTGTCCATTCCCAGTGCCCATTCCCACTGTCCCTTCCCAGTGTCCATTCCCAGTGCCCATTCCCACTGTCCCTTCCCAGTGTCCCTTCCCAGTGTCCCTTCCCAGTTCCCATTCCCACTGTCCATTCCCACTGTCCCTTCCCAGTGTCCATTCCCAGTGCCCATTCCCACTGTCCCTTCCCGCTGTCCCTCATGCCCCCACGCCCACAGGGTTGAAGGGCACTGAGAAGAAGAGCATTGACGAGATCCTGGCGGACGAGTCCCTGCGGAGCGACAACCGGCACGTGCAGGTGGGTCTGGGATCCCTGGACTCCGGGGGATTCCCTCTCCTCGGTTCCAGGGGGGATTCCTGGGCACAGGGAGGGGATTGGGGGGTCCTGGGAATGGCCGGAGTGCCCGGAGTGGGCGAGGAGAGGGATCCACGGCCCGAGTGACGCAGAGGCGGCAGCCGAAGGGAGAGAGGGGATGCAGGGGGCGGCTGTTCTCAGGAATGGGGTGGGACTGGCAGCGGACGAGGATCCAGCCGGGATCCAGCCGGGATCCAGCGGGTGGGATCGGGAGGGCTGCGATGGCAGCTCCAGGCCCTTTCCCCAGCGCTGCATCGACTGGAACCGCGACCTGCTGAAGCAGGAGCTGGGGCTGAGCGAGCAGGACATCATCGACATCCCGCAGCTCTTCGTGCTGACGGGCTCCCGCGCCGACGCGCTGTTCCCGGACATGGTGAGAGGCCGAGCCCCGCAGCCCCGGGCGCTTTTCCGGCGCGCCGGGAGCGCGGTCCCTGAGGGAATGCCGCTGCCGCAGGTGAACATGCTGGTGCTGGGCCGCCACCTGGGCATCCCCAAGCCCTTCGGGCCGGCGGTGGGCGGGCGGTGCTGCCTGGAGCAGCGCGTGCGGGAGCTGCTGGAGCCGCTGGGCCTCTCCTGCACCTTCATCGACGACTTCTTCTCCTACCACGTGCTGGCGGGGGACGTTCACTGCGGCACCAACGTGCGCCGCAAGCCCTTCGCCTTCAAGTGGTGGCACGTGGTGCCCTGAGGTGGCCCCGGGCGGGTGCTGCATTTCCTGCACCACGGGGAAGGTGCATTTCCTGCACCACGGGGAAGGTGCATTTCCTGCGCCGGAAAAGCACCCGGAGCGCGGGTTTGGCCAATAAAGCTTCACAGGCACCGAGGGGGCCGCGCTTCCCCGGCTCCCGTCCTTCCTCCCTCCCTCCTCTCCCGGTGCCGAAATGTCCTTTGGAGCCTGGTTTGGAGCACGGCGGGTGGTTTGGGATTGGTGGGTGGCACTGCGGGGTGAGGAGGCTGCTCCGGGGCGCGCAGGCCCCATCCCACTGCTGCGGGGTCACGGAGTCCCTGACCGTGGGTTTGCAGCTGATAACACCCCCCAAAATTCCCTGTTTTCGGCCAAAAAACGCTTCCTGCTGGGGCACCCGGCTCTGCCCCCGTCCCGGGCTGCAGGAACCCGCCCTGCCCTCCTCGGAACCTTCCCGCACCTTCTCCAGGAGGGAACTTCCGTCTCCCTCCGCCCTTTTGTCTCCGCGTTCTTCCCCGTGCCCGCCTGGCAGCGCCCCAGGAGCCGACACCCGCCCGGTGCCCCGGGCACGGCTCGGCCCGCGCAGCCCCGCTGCTGTTCCGGGGCTGGGCGCGCTTCTTCTGGGCACGCCGCTTTCCCAGCGGGATTTCTGCGGCGTAGCTGCGCCTCCGCTTCCCACTCCCGAGACCCGGGGAGGGGATGCTCCCGCCCATCCCGCTCCCGCACATCCCGCTCCCGCCCATCCCGCTCCCGCACATCCCGCTCCCGCACATCCCGCTCTCCCGCCCTCTTTTTGCCCCGAACGCGGATTTCTAACCCCGTTTCCCCGGGGCCGCGTCCCTGCCGATATTCCCGGCCCCGAGGAGCGACATTGAATCCGGGCCGCGCGTGACGCCGCGGGGAGGGGGTTCGGGAACAGCTGCAGGGACAAAGGGCTCCCTCTGCCCCGCGCGGGCGGCGATTTAATTAAAACCAGGGCGATTAAAGCCGCCGGGGGTCCGCTGTCGCCGGCGCAGGTGACATCCCCGGCAGCGCCCCGAGCAGCCGGGCGAGCGCCCACTCCGCACCTGCAGCCCTCCCCGAGGGCGGGGAGAATTCCAGCGCATTGTCCCGGCTGAACGAATAAAAAAAAAAACCCTTCAGGAGCAGAAACCGAACCCGGCCGAGCCCGGCGCTGGCGCGGGCCCAGCCCGGCTCGGGTGTCGCGGTGGATATTTCCCGGCGTGGGTCGGAGGTCACCGCTCGCACCGCGTCCCTTTGTGCCCGAGCCCCCCCCCGAGCCCCCCCGGAGCATCCCGTGGGTGTCCCGGGCCGCTTCCCATCCCCGCTCCCATCCCCGCTCCGGCCGGACCCGCGCACACCCAGCCCCGGAGGTGGGATTAGGCCGGGCTTTGGCCGATCCCCTCCCAGCAGCCCGGCTTTATAAATCCCCCGCTGGCAGCGGGCGCGGCACCCGAGGGTGCCCGGGGCGGCCGCGATGGCCCAGCAGCGCCGTGTCCAGCTGTCCACGCAGCGCCCCACCAGCACCGTGTGCGTGCTGGGCACCGAGCTGTCCCTGGACGTGTGCGGGTGAGCGCGGGGCACCAAAGCCGCTTTTCCCCCTTGATCCCATCAGTGCAAGGCCGGGAATAGCGCGCGGCGGGGAGGGGGCGGCTCCCGGCGGTCCCGGGAGGAAGGGGAGGCTCCGGCGGGACCGCGACATTCCAGGCGGGGTTCTGCCGCGCCTGGGCTGCCAAAAGCCCTTTTTGGGGTTTTAAGGCTGCGCTGCGCATCCCGGCCCATGAAATAATAAATATTTCCGGCTTTCGGGGCAGCGCGGGGAGCGAAACCCGCGCGGCCGCTCCCGGCGCTGGATGCGGAGCCGCTTCCCTGGCTCCAGCCCAGATCCGGCAGCGCCCGGGCAGCGGCTTCGGCTTTTTGCTCCCCAAACCCCGCTCCGGCCGCAGCAGCTCGGCGTTCACTTCCCTCCCATCCCGTCCCCACCGCCGCCCCGGGCTGGGATTTTCCCCTCTGCCCCGGGCTGGGATTTTCCCCTCTGCCCCGGGGCTGCAGCCGCGTTTTCCTCCTCCCGGGTCCGGATTCGCTCCGGGCCCATCGCCCGCGGCCTCCCGAACCGGGGCGGGGCGAGCTCCGACCTGCGCAGCGCCGGGGTTTGGCCCGGGCCGGCCCCGCTCGGCGCTGCCGCCGGCGGAAACGGCGATTTTGGGGAGATCCGAGCCAAAAATGCTCCCCGGGCAGCTCCGGGATGCGTCGGGCCGGGTCCGTCCCCGCTGCCTTCGGGAGGCTGGCGGATTTCAGTCCAAGATTTGGGGCGTTCCGGAGGGATTGCTGCGGTTATTTCTGAGCGGGTCATTCCCGTTTATTCCCACGGCGGGACGGGGTGCGCTTTGCACCTGGAAAAAACCACTGGATTTGGGGTTTTTTTTTGAGGGATTCCTGCCGTGGGTATCGCGGGTTCGGCGCCGTCGCCTTTTCCAGGGCTCGTAGGCTCGGGCGGGATTTGCCTTTAATCGCCTTTGGCGGGATTTGTCGGAATTGCCTTTTCCAGGAGCGGCTCTCCTCACGTTTTGTGGGATTCGCCGCGTGTCCAGGGAATTGATGCAATTCCAGGCCGCGGGATTTGCCGCGGTTTGGGTGACTTTGTGGCAGGATTTGTTCCACACGGGAGGATTTATCCCGATTTCCCTGGCAGCACCTCCCGCAGCTGCATTTTCCAGGTCCAGTTGCGTTTCCCAGCACCTGCTGCTGTTCCGCGTTTCAGGATTGGTTCCACGCTGGAGGATTTGCCAGGGTTTCACATCTCAGGGCTCCCCGCGGTTGCATTTTTGGGGATTATTTCCATTTCCCAGGAGCTCTTGCCACTCTGAATTTGGGGATTTGATAATACTGAAGATTTTATGACAATTCCACAGCTCAGGGCTTGCAGCAGCTGCATTTTCCAGGATTATTCGCATTTTCCAGGACTTGCTGATATTCGAAATGTCAGGATTTGTTTCAATATGAAAATAGGGAGTTACCGTAATTGAATGTGGCTGCACTCGTTGCAGCTGCATTTCCCAGGATTTGTTGCATTTTGCAGCGCTTTTGGTCATTTGAAATGTCAGGAGCTGTTGCACCTTGGAGGATTTCTCCCAGTTTCAGATCGCAGCCCTTGCTGCAGTTGCATTTTCCAGGAATATTTGCCTTGCCAGGACTCCTCGATGTTCTGAACCCCAGCACCGGTTCCCCGTTGAAGGTTTTACCCCAATTCCGCATCCCAGCCCTCGCTGAGGTTCCATTTTCTGGGAATACTTGAGTTTCCCACCGCTCCTCCCAGCGACTCCTTGCAGAATTCCCATTCCCACCCTCACCGTTCCCGGGATCCTGACCGCTTTTCCCCCTTCCAGCTCCGCTCCCAAGGGTGCCGTGTCCTTCCACGCCCAGGGCACGCCGGGGGTGCGGCTCTGGGTGGTTCACGACGCCCAGAGCGTCAAGTTGCCCTCGAGCGTCTGTCGCTGGCCCCTGGCGCCCGGCCCCGAGCTGCTGCTGGCCATGGACAGCCTCAGCAAGGACGTGGGCGACGAGAAGGTGCGTGCTGGGGTCCCGCTGGATCCGGGATTCCCACTGGATCCGGGATTCCCACGGGGTGCTGGGGTCCCGCTGGATCCGGGATTCCCAGGGGGTGCTGGGGTCCCGCTGGATCTGGGATTCCCGGGGGGTGCTGGGGTCCCGCTGGATCCGGGATTCCCACTGGATCCGGGATTCCCACGGGGTGCTGGGGTCCCGCTGGATCCGGGATTCCCAGGGGGTGCTGGGGTCCCGCTGGATCTGGGATTCCCGGGGGGTGCTGGGGTCCCGCTGGATCCGGGATTCCCACTGGATCCGGGATTCCCACGGGGTGCTGGGGTCCTGCTGGATCCGGGATTCCCGGGGGGTGCTGGGGTCCCGCGGGGTCCGGGATTCCCATCAGATCCCGGGATTCCCACTCGCTGCTGGGATTCCCGCTGGATCCCGGGATTCCCACGGGGTGCTGGGGTCCCGCCGGATCTGGGATTCCTGCTGGATCCGGGATTCCCGCTGGATCCGGGATTCCCGCTGGGTGCTGGGGTCCCGCCGGATCTGGGATTCCAGCTGGATCCCGGGATTCCCACTGGATCCGGGATTCCCACGGGGTGCTGGGGTCCCGCCAGATCCGGGATTCCTGCTAGATCCCGGGATTCCCACTGGCTGTTGGGATTCCCGCCGGATCCCGGGATTCCCGCTGGCTGTTGGGATTCCCGCTGGATCCCGGCATTCCAGCCGGCCCCGCACGGTGCCGAGCTGCCGCTCCTCGTTGCAGGTCAGGATCTCTTATTTCAGGGAGGTGGGCGCGGTGCCCGCGGGCCGGGCCTTGCTGTACCTCACCTGCGTGGGTGAGTCGGGGGGACGGCCCCACGCCCCGCGCCCCCGGCGCGTTCCCCCCGCCCACCCCGTCCCTTCCCGCAGAGGTGTCGCTGGACGCCGACGTCAACCGCAGCGGGGCCGTGAGCAGGACGCTGCTGGACAAGGTATCCCGAGGGGCCGGGAGCCCCCGGAGCCCGGCGGCACCTGGGAATTCCCGGACGAGTCCCCAGCCCCGCTCCGTGTTCCCCCCCAGACCACCTGGACGTGGGGTCCCGAGGGACACGGGGCCGTCCTGTTGGTCAACTGCGACCGCGACGACCCCGGCGCCGAGGGCCTGGACAGCCAGGACAGCGCCGTGCGCTCCTACGACGGTGCTGGCACTGCCCAGAGCCCCGCTCTCCTGCTTGGCCCTCAGCTTTCCCACTTCCCCCTCCATTTCCCCACTTTCCCCTTGCTTCCACAGCCCGGAACCCCCAATTTTCCCACTTTCCCCTCAATATTTTTACTTTTCCCCCAATTTTCCCACTTTTCCCTCAATGTTTTTACTTTTCCCTCCATTTTCCCACCTTCCCCCTTTCTTCTACAGCCCAGAACCCTCAATTTTCCCACGTTTCCCCCAATTTTCCCACTTTCCCCCCAATTTTCCCACTTTTCCCTCCATTTTTTTACCTTTCCCTCCATTTTCCCACTTTCCCCTTGTTTCCATAGCCCAGAACCCCCAATTTTCCCACTTTCCTCTCAATTTTTTTTACCTTTCCCTCCATTTTCCCACTTCCCCCTTTCTTCCACAGCCCAGAACCCCCAATTTTCCCACTTTTCCCTCAATTTTCCCACTTTTCCCTTTCTTCCACAGCCCAGAACCCCCAATTTCCCACTTTTCCCCCAATTTCCCACTTTCCCCTCAATTTCCCCATTTTCCCCTCAATATTTTTACTTTTCCCTCCATTTTCCCACTTTCCCCTTGCTTCCACATCCCAGAGCCCCCAATTTTCCCACTTTCCCCCCAATTTTCCCACTTTCCCCTCATTTTTTTTACCTTTCCCTCCATTTTCCCACTTTCCCCTTGCTTCCACAACCCAGAGCCCCCCCGTTCTCCCACTTTTCCTTGAACTTCCCCACTTCCCCCTCAACTTCCCCCTTCCCACCACAGCCAGAAACGCCCATTTTCCCACTTTCCCGTCAATTCTCCCTCTTCCCCCGGATTTCCCGTCCCCCCCAGCCCGTTCCCGCCCCGTTTCCCCGCCGACGTTTCCCGCTGTGCCCGCAGACCTGAAGGACATGTCGCAGCTGCTGCTGCGCACCCGCGGGCCCCACCCCATCTTCGCCGGGCACCGCCTGCTGCTCCACGTGGATTTCGGCGACGCCGACAAAGTCGGGGTTTTCTACGGCGGCAGTGAGTGCCCGGCGCGGGGCTCCTCGGGCCGGGCTCGGCCCTTCTCCTCCCGGGGCGTGCTCCGGGCACGGCTTCGGGGGCCCGGGTGCCACCGAGGCGTCGCTGTCCCGCAGGCAGCGCGGCGCCGGGCGAGTTCCGCCACGTGCTGGGTGGCCCCAAGCTCGCCTACAGCGTGCGCCCGGGCCGGCACCAGCACGAGAGCGTCTTCTACGTGGAGGGGCTGGCCTTCCCCGACGTCGGCTTCTCGGGCCTCGTGTCCTTCCACGCCACGCTGCTGGAGAGCCCCGACAAGGTGCCGGCCCCGGGGCGGGCGGGGGGCGCGGCGGGGCCGGGGCGGGACCCCAACCGCGTCTGTGCCGCCGCGCCAGGGCCTCCCGGAGACGCCGATCTTCACGGACACCGTGGTGCTCCGCGTGGCGCCCTGGATCATGACGCCCAACACGGCGGCGCCGCTGGAGGTCTTCGTGTGCGGGTGGGTGCTGGGTGCTCCCAGATCCCCTTTCTTTTGCCCGAATCCCATTTTTGTTCCCCAAATCCTGTTTTTTTTAGCCCCAGATCCTGTTTGTTTTACCCCCAATCTCATGGGTTTTGTTCACCAAATCCCGTTTTTTTTCCCCAGATCCTGGGTTTTTTTACCCCCAATCTCATGGGTTTTGGTCCCCAAATCCCATTTTTTTCCCTCAAATCCTGGTTTTTGTTGCCCAAAATCCCATTTTCTTTCTCCCCAAATTCCGTCTTTCCCCCCAAATCCCATTTTCTTTCTCCTCAAACCCTGTTCTTTTTCCCCCCAATCCCATTTTTTTCCCCCCAAATCCCATTTTTCCCCCCAAAATCCTGGCTTTTCTTCCCCCAGATCCTGAGTTTTTTTCTCAAATCCTGTTTTTTACCCAAATCCGTTTTTTCCTCCAAATCTTGCTTTAATTTTCCCCAAATCCCCCTTTTCCCCCCAAATCCTTTTTCCCCCCAAATCCTGCATTTCCCCCCCCAAACCCCGTTTCTTCTCCCCCAAATCCCATCTCCTCATCCCCCGAATCCCGTTTTCCCCCGCAGCGTGGATGACAACGAGGGCTTCGTGGCGGCCGTGGCCGCGCTGGCCGAGCGGGCGCAGTGCCCGCTGACCGTGTGCCCGCCGCCGCAGAACCGCCAGGACCGCTGGATCCAGGTGGGAGCGGGCGGCGTGCGGCCCCTGCTCGGGCGGGCAGCGGCTCCGGGCGCGCTCCCAAAACCGCTCCGTCCCTTCCCAGGATGAGCTGGAGTTTGGCTACATCCAGGCCCCCCACAAGACCTTCCCCGTGGTCTTCGACTCGCCCCGCGACCGCGGCCTGAAGGATTTTCCCGTCAGGAGCATCCTGGTACCCAGCCCCTTCCCGCTGCCGCGCCCCGGCCTGGCCGCGCCCGAAACCCCGATGGATCCCTTCGATGGATCCCTTCGATGGATCCCTTCGATGGATCCCTTCGTTCCTCGCGCTTTCAGGAAGCCCCAGCGCTTCTTTAACCGTTTCCTCCCATTTTCCCCCCACCCAGGGCCCGGATTTCGGCTACGTGGCCCGGCAGGCTCCGGAGGGCGCTTCCAGCCTGGACTCCTTCGGGAATCTGGAGGTGAGCCCGCCCGTGACGGTGCGGGGCAAGGAGTACCCGCTGGGGCGCATCCTGATCGGCAGCAGCTTCCCCAGGTGAGGCGGGGCAGGGCGGCCCCGAAAAAGGATTTCCTGGCCCTGGTTTGGGTCGGTTCTGAGTTTGGAGTCGGTTCTGAGTTCGGGGTCAGTTCCGAGTTTGGGGTCGGTTCCCCCCGGGGCCCCACACAAAAGGATCTCCCAGCCCCATTTGGGGTCAGTTCCATGTTTGGGGTCGGTTCCGAGGTTGGGGTTGGTTCCGAGGTTGGGGTCGGTTCTGAGTTCGGGGTCGGTTCCGAGTTCAGGGTCAGTTCCGAGTTTGGGGTCGGTTCCCAGTTTGAGGTCAGTTCCCAGTTTGGGGTCGGTTCCGAGTTTGAGGTCGGTTCCCAGTTTGAGGTCGGTTCCGAGTCTGGGGTCAGTTCCATGTTTGGGGTTGGTTCCGAGTTTGGGGTCAGTTCCGAGTTCGGGGTCGGTTCCGAGTTCGGGGTCGGTTCCGAGTTCGGAGTCAGTTCCGAGTTCGGGGTCGGTTCCCAGTTTGAGGTCGGTTCCCAGTTTGGGGTCAGTTCCCAGTTTGGGGTTGGTTCCGAGTTCGGGGTCGGTTCCGAGTTCGGGGTCGGTTCCGAGTTCGGGGTCGGTTCCCAGTTTGAGGTCGGTTCCCAGTTCGGGGTCAGTTCCCAGTTTGGGGTCGGTTCCCAGTTTGAGGTCAGTTCCCAGTTCGGGGTCCGTTCCGAGTTCGGGGTCGGTTCCCAGTTTGAGGTCGGTTCCGAGTTTGGGGTTGGTTCCGAGCTCGGGGTCAGTTCCAAGTTTGGGGTCAGTTCGGAGTTCGGGGTCGGTTCCGAGTTCGGGGTCAGTTCCGAGTTCGGGGTCAGTTCCCAGTTTGAGGTCGGTTCCCAGTTTGAGGTCGGTTCCCAGTTTGGGGTTAGTTCCGAGTTTGGGGTCGGTTCCCAGTTTGAGGTCGGTTCCCTGTTTGGGGTCAGTTCCCAGTTTGAGGTCAGTTCCCAGTTTGGGGTCGGTTCCGAGTTCGGGGTCGGTTCCCAGTTCGGGGTCAGTTCCGAGTTCGGGGTCGGTTCCGAGTTCGGGGTCGGCTCCGAGTTCGGGGTCAGTTCCCAGTTTGGGGTTAGTTCCGAGTTCAGGGTCGGTTCCGAGTTCGGGGTCGGTTCCCAGTTTGAGGTCAGTTCCCAGTTTGGGGTCGGTTCCCAGTTTGGGGTCGGTTCCGAGTTTGGGGTCAGTTCCCAGTTTGGGGTCGGCTCCCCCCGGCCCCCGACCCCCGGTGCCCCCCAGGCTCGGCGGCCGCAGGATGGCCAAGGCCGTGCGGGATTTCCTGGTGGCGCAGAAGGTGCAGGCGCCCGTGGAGCTCTTCTCGGACTGGCTCCAGGTCGGGCACGTGGACGAGTTCCTGACCTTTGTCCCCGCGCCCGATCGGAAGGTAACGGATCCCAGATCCCGAATCCCAGATCCCGGCGTGGGGCAAAAAGCGGGACGAGGCCCTAAAGGCCTCCCCACCCTCGGCCCGCAGGGATTCCGGCTGCTCCTGGCCAGCCCCAGCGCCTGCTACCAGCTCCTCCGGGAGAAGCAGGAGGAGGGGTTCGGCGAGGCCGCGATGTTCCAGGGTAGGGCAGGATGGAAAACGGGGCTCCGGGGCTTCATTTCCCCTTTTCCCTGCAAAACCCGGTGGGGGAGGCGGACGGGGAGCGGGGGCGGAGCGGAGTTAACGGAGCGGTGAAGAGCGGCGGGGTTCGGTTCCGGGCTGGGATGGAGCCCCTGGGGCGCGGCAGCTCCGGGATCGGGCGGGAGGCTCATCCCAGCCCGGGGAATTCCCGGTGCCGCAGGGCTGGAGAAGGTGCCCAAGCCGACCATAAACGAGATCCTGGCTAACGAGGGGCTGCGCAGGTTCAATGATTACGCCCAGGTGAGGACGGGGAGCCGGAGGCTCCATCGGCTCCTCTGCGTCCTTCGGTGCCCCCGTCCATAACCAGCCCCTCTCCATCCGGCTGCCCGTCACTCTGGCCCTCCCTCTGTCCACCCTTCTGTCCATCCCTCCCTCCCTCCCTCCCTCCCTCCCTCCGTCCATCCTTCTGTCCATCCCTCCTTCCGTCCACCCTTCTGTCCATCCATTTCTCCGTCCACCCTTCTGTCCATCTCTCCCTCCGTCCACCCTTCTATCCATCTCTCCCTCCGTCCACCCTTCTGTCCATCCATTCCTCCGTCCATCCTTCTGTCCATCCCTCCCTCCCTCCGTCCACCCTTCTGTCCATCCCTCCCTCCGTCCATCCTTCTGTCCATCTCTCCCTCCGTCCATCCTTCTGTCCCTCCCTCCCTCCGTCCACCCTTCTGTCCATCCCTCCCTCCCTCCGTCCACCCTTCTGTCCGTCCCTCCCTCCCTCCGTCCACCCTTCTGTCCATCCCTCCTTCCATCCATCCTTCTGTCCATCTCTCCCTCCGTCCACCCTTCTGTCCATCCCTTCGTCCACCCTTCTGTCCATCCCTCCCTCCATCCATCCTTCTGTCCATCCCTCCTTCTGTCCATCCTTCTGTCCATCCCTCCCTCCCTCCATCCACCCTTCTGTCCATCTCTCCCTCTGTCCACCCTTCTGTCCATCCCTCCTTCCGTCCACCCTTCTGTCCATCCATTCCTCCGTCCATCCTTCTGTCCATCCCTCCCTCCCTCCGTCCACCCTTCTGTCCATCCCTCCCTCCCTCCGTCCATCCTTCTGTCCATCCCTCCCTCCCTCTGTCCACCCTTCTGTCCATCCCTCCCTCCCTCTGTCCATCCTTCTGTCCATCCCTCCCTCCCTCCATCCACCCTTCTGTCCATCTCTCCCTCTGTCCACCCTTCTGTCCATCCCTCCCTCCATCCACCCTTCTGTCCATCCCTCCCTCCATCCTCCTGCCCGTCCTGATGTCCATCCCTTTGTCCCCCTGTCCCTCCTTTGTCCCGGCACTTCCCCGTCCCTCTCTCCACCCCACCGTCCCTCTCCGTGTCCCTCCCATTGTCCACGTCCCCGTCCGTCCCCTCTCCCCCTCCCCGTCCCCCCAGAGCTGCATCAGCTGGAACCGGGACATCCTGAAGCGCGCGCTGGGCCTGGCCGAGCCGGACATCCTGGACATCCCGCAGCTCTTCCAGGGCGACGTCGCCTCCGGGGCCGAGGCCTTTTTCCCGGACATGGTGAGAGGCCGAGCCCCGCAGCCCCGGGCGCTTTTCCGGCGCGCCGGGAGCGCGGTCCCTGAGGGAATGCCGCTGCCGCAGGTGAACATGCTGGTGCTGGGCCGCCACCTGGGCATCCCCAAGCCCTTCGGGCCGGCGGTGGGCGGGCGGTGCTGCCTGGAGCAGCGCGTGCGGGAGCTGCTGGAGCCGCTGGGCCTCTCCTGCACCTTCATCGACGACTTCTTCTCCTACCACGTGCTGGCGGGGGACGTTCACTGCGGCACCAACGTGCGCCGCAAGCCCTTCGCCTTCAAGTGGTGGCACGTGGTGCCCTGAGGTGGCCCCGGGCGGGTGCTGCTCGCCCCAAATCCTCGCCCGGCCCTGCCGAGTGCCTTCGGTGTCGGGAATAAATCGCGGCTGCGGCTCGCGGGGCTCCCGGGGCTCTCTGGGGAGGGGCTCTCCCAGCACGGGGGGGACGCTGGGCTGGTTGAACCGGGGGGCAGCGGGAGCGCCTGGGGCCGCGGGGCCGAAATCCACGCGGAGAAATCCCGCAGGGAGAAATCCCACGTGGAGAAATCCCGCAGGGAGAAATCCCGCACAGAGAAATCCCGCGCGGAGAAATCCCGTACGGAGAAATCCCTCAGGGAGAAATCCCGCAGGGAGAAATCCCACGCGGAGAAATCCCACACGGGGAAATCCCGCGCGGAGAAATCCCACACGGAGAAATCCCGTACGGAGAAATCCCGCAGGGAGAAATCCCGCAGGGAGAAATCCCACGCGGAGAAATCCCACACGGGGAAATCCCACACAGAGAAATCCCGCAGGGAGAAATCCCACGCAGAGAAATCCCACACGGAGAAATCCCGCGCGGAGAAATCCCACACGGAGAAATCCCGTACGGAGAAATCCCGCAGGGAGAAATCCCGCAGGGAGAAATCCCACACGGGGAAATCCCACAGGGAGAAATCCCGCAGGGAGAAATCCTGCACGGAGAAATCCCCCAGGGAGAAATCCCGCACGGAGAAATCCCACAGGGAGAAACCCCGCAGGGAGAAATCCCGCACGGAGAAATCCCACACGGAGAAATCCCGCGCGGAGAAATCCCGCAGGGAGACAGCAGGCACGGAGGCGTGGAACGGGACGGAGGGGCCCGGGCAGGGACAGCTCCCACCACCGTCCCGGGCTGCTCCAGGGAATCCCATGGCAGCCCCTCCCCAGCCTCCCAGGGAAGATGGGTCCCAAATCCCCCCTCAGGCTGTCCCTCTGCAGTCGGGAGCCGTTCCCTGTGTCCTGGCCCTCCAGGCCTTGTTCCCAGCCCCTCTCCAGCTCTCCTGGAGCCCCTTCGGGCCCTGCCAGGGGCTCGGAGCTCTCCCTGGAGCTTCTCCCCTCCACCGCCAGCTCTCCCAGCGGAGCTGCTCCGTCCCTCTGAGCCCATCCCGGAGCCTCCTCCGGGCTCGCTCCAGCAGCTCCAGGCCCTCCCCGTGCTGGATCCCGGAGCTGGGGCTTCCCGAGGGACACTGGGAGGGTCCCACTGCCCATTCCCATCCCCTCCCAGTTCCCATCCATCCCGTGCTCATTCCCATCCCCTGCCCATTCCCATTCATTCCCATTCCCACTCCTTGCCCATTCCCATCCCCTCCCAATTCCCACCCCCTGCTCATTCTCATTCCCTCACTTCCATCCCTGCCCATTCCCATCCATTCCCTGCTCATTCCCATTCCCTCATTTCCCTGCCCACTCCCATCCATCCCCTGCCCATTCCCATTCCCTGCCCATTCCCATTCCCATCCATTCCCTGCCCATTCCCATTCCCATTCCCATTCCCATTCCCATTCCCATTCCCATCCATTCCCTGCTCATTCCCATTCCCATTCCCTCATTTCCCTGACCACTCCCATCCATCTCCTGCCCATTCCCATTCCCATTCCCATTCCCATTCCCATTCCTTCCCATTCCCATTCCCATTCCCATTCCCTGCCCATTCCCATCCATCTCCTGCTCACTCCCATTCCCATTCATTCCCATTCCCATTCCCATTCCCATTCCCATTCCCTGCCCACTCCCATTCATTCCCATTCATTCCCATTCCCATTCCCATTCCCTGCCCACTCCCATTCATTCCCATTCATTCCCATTCCCATTCCCATTCCCATTCCCATTCCCATTCCCATTCCCTGCCCACTCCCATTCATTCCCATTCCCATTCCCATTGGGAATCCACGCCCCCATCCCAGGGATCCCAGCCCCTCCCCAGGGCAGCGGGACGGGGCCGTGTCCGAGCCCTGCCGGAATTCCGCAGGGATGGAATTCCCCACAGAGGGAAAAGCGGGAATTGTTGGGGACGTTCAGGATGGCGCCGGCGGATTTGGGATCTGGATTTGGGATTTGGATTTGGGAAAGAGCAGCGTGGGCTGCGGGGCCCTCGGGGAACGGAAGGAACAAAACGGGAGTGCAAAAAAAAAGGAACAGAAAGGTTTTAAAAGCGAAAATTCCAGGCCAAAAAAATGATTGGGAAAGGTGCGGAGCAGGAGGCGAAAACAAAAGCAGCGAACCAAAAGAAAAAGGAACGAGGTGAAATAAATACTGAGCATTGAAAAACAGGGAGTGAAAAAAGTGAAACTGAAGGGAAAAAAAGGGAAATAAAAATTAAAGTTCAAATTGAAAAATCGAAAAAAAAGAGAACATTAAAAAACGAGGGTAAGACAGGATAAAATCTTGAATTTCAAAATAAAAACTGGAAAGCGGAGTTGAGAAATGAAAAGGAGAATTCAGAAATGAAATAAAATCAAAAATCAGAGGGGGGGGAAAAAAGTAAAAGAAACCTTAAAGTTGGATTGAAATGAAAAAGTAGAGTCAGAAATATCAAATAAAGGTCCCAGTGGAAAGAAATTAAAATGAAATTAAAAGCAGAATTGAAAAACGAGACAAACAATTAAAAAGTTAGGACTAAAAGCGAGGAGATGAATTAAAATGAAGACGCGGAAAAGGAGAAATGAAAAGGAAAAAACGCAGTTCCGAGTGGAATTCACCAGCTCAAAAAGCAGAAATTCGAATGAAGAGATTAAAAGAGGAAAACGGGATTGAGAACGGGGGGAAAATAAAACCCGGAAAGGAGGGAAAAAAAAAGGACGAAAAGTAAAAAAAAACCGGAATAACAAAGAGGCGAGGAGGGAGAAACGCCAAACCCCGGGGATTTAAACCCGAACCGCTCGGGAAGGGCCGCGGGCGGCGCGGGGGGGACACAACGACCTCGTTCCATCGCTTTTTACTCCAAGAAATACAAAACCCCCCCGGATCCTCCCCCGGCCCGGCCCCTCCGCGCCCGGGAACAGCCCGGGAATCCCTCGGGAACGGCCCGGGAATCCCTCGGGAACGGCCCGGGAACCCCTCGGGAACAGCCCGGGAACGCCTCGGGAACGGCCCGGGAACGCCTCGGGAATGGCCCGGGAATCCCTCGGGAACGGCCCGGGAATCCCTCGGGAATCCCTCGGGAATCGCTCGGGAACGGCCCGGGAATCCCTCGGGAACGGCCCGGGAATGGCTCGGGAACGGCCCGGGAACCCCTCGGGAACGGCCCGGGAACGCCTCGGGAACGGCCCGGGAACGGCCCGGGAACGCCTCGGGAACGGCCCGGGAACGGCCCGGGAATGGCCCGGGAACCCCTCGGGAACGGCCCGGGAACGCCTCGGGAATGGCCCGGGAACCCCTCGGGAATGGCCCGGGAACCCCTCGGGAACGGCCCGGGAACGCCTCGGGAACGGCCCGGGAATCCCTCGGGAATCCCTCGGGAACGGCCCGGGAACCCCTCGGGAATCCCTCGGAAACCCCTCGGGAATCCCTCGGGAACCCCTCGGGAACGGCCCCCCCGAGGCTCCCAGGGCTCCGAGTGGGGTTTTGGTGATTCCCCACCCCAGCTCCTCGGGGCTGCGGCCGAACCCCGAAATATTGCTAAAAAAAGCGGGATTTGGGATTTTCCAGCCAGCTGCTCCCCCCCCCCCCCCCGCCGGGATCCCGCCCCCCCCCCCCCTCCAAAACCCCAGGAAAACAACCCCCGATCCCCAAAAAAATGACCAAAACCCCTTTTTTTTTTACTGCAAACTCCCCGGGGGAGAGTGGGAAGGACCTAAAATCCATGGGATTATCCAGAAGAATCCCCAAGAAGCGGCCCGGGGGAGGCGGGGGTGGGGGGGGAGGGACCTAAAATCCATGGAATTCTGCAGAAGAATCCGCAAGGAGCGGCCCGGGGGAGGCGGGGGGGACGCCGGGGCTGCGCGAGGCAGAGCCGGGCTCTGCTCCTGAAGGCACCTCGAGTTTCCAGCACAGTGACCTGGCACGGAGGGAATGCGGGAATGCGGGAATTCGGGAATTCCGGCTGATCCCAGGCCAAACCACCCGCGGGGAGGGGTGGGGGTGGGGGGGGGAACTCTGAATTCCCGGGAAAACCAAAAAAAAAAAAAACCCAACAAAAAGCTCCTTTGGGACTCCCCTCGTGATCCCTGAGATGTCCCCGGGGTGGGCGAGGGCTGCCACAGCGGGGAGGGGAGCCCGGGAATGCTGCTGGGATGGAATCCGGGTCCTGGATCCCCAGGAGGGGGGAAATCCCGAAAACGATAGCACCCGAAGTGGGGAAAACCAGCAAAAAAACGGGAATATCGGGGCGGGGAAAGAGGCGTTGGCAGCTGCTCTTTAGGGATCCCGAATCCCTACAGGGATCCCAAGGCGGGATCAGATCCCCAGGGCGATCCCGAGCCGGCAGCCGGGGAGGGTCGGGGCCGGGAAAACGGGAGACGGGAAGGAAACGCTGCTGAGGGAAGAGAGAAACCAAACCAGAAGGACGCAAGGGCGGAGCCCGTGGAAGCCGAGGCGGGGCGAGCCCGAAGGTCCCGCGGCCGGCGGCGGCTCCCAGCGCCGGGAAGGGGCCGGGAATGAGCCCCGGGATCGGGATCGGGATCGGGATCGGGAGCGGGATCGGGAGCGGGAGCGGGAGCGGGCGGGCTGTACTCCGGGAGTACAGCTCAGAGCGTGCGCGGGTTGTACTCCGGCAGCTTCCGCAGCTTCTCCTGCTCCGCCTCCGACTCGTCCCGGGCGATCACCAGGGAGTGCGCATAGCCCATGGCCACCTGGAACGGGATAGGGACAGCTGGGAATGGGCACTGCCCGTGGCCACCTGGAACGGGATAGGGACAGCTGGGAATGGGCACTGCCCGTGGCCACCTGGAACGGGATAGGGACAGCTGGGAATGGGCACTGCCCGTGGGACAGGGACAGCTGGGAATGGGCACTGCCCGTGGCCACCTGGAACGGGATAGGGACAGCTGGGAATGGGCACTGCCCACGGGACAGGGACAGCTGGGAATGGGCACTGCCCGTGGCCACCTGGAACGGGATAGGGACAGCTGGGAATGGGCACTGCCCATGGCCACCTGGAACGGGATAGGGACAGCTGGGAATGGGCACTGCCCATGGCCACCTGGAACGGGATAGGGACAGCTGGGAATGGGCACTGCCCGTGGGACAGGGACAGCTGGGAATGGGCACTGCCCATGGCCACCTGGAACGGGATAGGGACAGCTGGGAATGGGCACTGCCCGTGGCCACCTGGAACGGGATAGGGACAGCTGGGAATGGGCACTGCCCGTGGGAAAGGGACAGGGACAGCTGGGAATGGGCACCGCCCGTGGGACAGGGACAGCTGGGAATGGGCACTGCCCATGGGAAAGGGTCAGGGTCAGCTGGGAATGGGCACTGCCCGTGGCCACCTGGAACGGGATAGGGACAGCTGGGAATGGGCACTGCCCATGGCCACCTGGAACGGGACAGGGACAGCTGGGAATGGGCACTGCCCGTGGCCACCTGGAACGGGACAGGGACAGCTGGGAATGGGCACTGCCCATGGCCACCTGGAATGGGACAGGGACAGCTGGGAATGGGCACTGCCCATGGCCACCTGGAACGGGATAGGGACAGCTGGGAATGGGCACTGCCCGTGGCCACCTGGAACGGGACAGGGACAGCTGGGAATGGGCACTGCCCACGGGACAGGGACAGCTGGGAATGGGCACTGCCCGTGGCCACCTGGAACGGGATAGGGACAGCTGGGAATGGGCACTGCCCACGGGACAGGGACAGCTGGGAATGGGCACTGCCCGTGGCCACCTGGAACGGGACAGGGACAGCTGGGAATGGGCACTGCCCGTGGCCACCTGGAACGGGACAGGGACAGCTGGGAATGGGCACTGCCCATGGCCACCTGGAATGGGACAGGGACAGCTGGGAATGGGCACTGCCCACGGGACAGGGACAGCTGGGAATGGGCACTGCCCATGGCCACCTGGAACGGGACAGGGACAGCTGGGAATGGGCACTGCCCACGGGAAAGGGACAGCTGGGAATGGGCACTGCCCGTGGCCACCTGGAACGGGATAGGGACAGCTGGGAATGGGCACTGCCCGTGGGAAAGGGACAGCTGGGAATGGGCACTGCCCATGGGACAGGGACAGCTGGGAATGGGCACTGCCTGTGGGAAAGGGTCAGGGTCAGCTGGGAATGGGCACTGCCCACGGGACAGGGACAGCTGGGAATGGGCACTGCCCGTGGGAAAGGGTCAGGGACAGCTGGGAATGGGCACTGCCCATGGGACAGGGACAGCTGGGAATGGGCACTGCCCACGGGACAGGGACAGCTGGGAATGGGCACTGCCCGTGGGAAAGGGTCAGCTGGGAATGGGCACTGCCCGTGGGACAGGGACAGCTGGGAATGGGCACTGCCCGTGGGAAAGGGTCAGCTGGGAATGGCCACTGCCCGTGGGACAGGGACAGCTGGGAATGGGCACTGCCCATGGCCACCTGGAACGGGATAGGGACAGCTGGGAATGGGCACTGCCCGTGGCCACCTGGAACGGGATAGGGACAGCTGGGAATGGGCACTGCCCGTGGCCACCTGGAACGGGATAGGGACAGCTGGGAATGGGCACTGCCCGTGGGACAGGGACAGCTGGGAATGGGCACTGCCCGTGGCCACCTGGAACGGGATAGGGACAGCTGGGAATGGGCACTGCCCACGGGACAGGGACAGCTGGGAATGGGCACTGCCCGTGGCCACCTGGAACGGGATAGGGACAGCTGGGAATGGGCACTGCCCATGGCCACCTGGAACGGGATAGGGACAGCTGGGAATGGGCACTGCCCATGGCCACCTGGAACGGGATAGGGACAGCTGGGAATGGGCACTGCCCGTGGGACAGGGACAGCTGGGAATGGGCACTGCCCATGGCCACCTGGAACGGGATAGGGACAGCTGGGAATGGGCACTGCCCGTGGCCACCTGGAACGGGATAGGGACAGCTGGGAATGGGCACTGCCCGTGGGAAAGGGACAGGGACAGCTGGGAATGGGCACCGCCCGTGGGACAGGGACAGCTGGGAATGGGCACTGCCCATGGGAAAGGGTCAGGGTCAGCTGGGAATGGGCACTGCCCGTGGCCACCTGGAACGGGATAGGGACAGCTGGGAATGGGCACTGCCCATGGCCACCTGGAACGGGACAGGGACAGCTGGGAATGGGCACTGCCCGTGGCCACCTGGAACGGGACAGGGACAGCTGGGAATGGGCACTGCCCATGGCCACCTGGAATGGGACAGGGACAGCTGGGAATGGGCACTGCCCATGGCCACCTGGAACGGGATAGGGACAGCTGGGAATGGGCACTGCCCGTGGCCACCTGGAACGGGACAGGGACAGCTGGGAATGGGCACTGCCCACGGGACAGGGACAGCTGGGAATGGGCACTGCCCGTGGCCACCTGGAACGGGATAGGGACAGCTGGGAATGGGCACTGCCCACGGGACAGGGACAGCTGGGAATGGGCACTGCCCGTGGCCACCTGGAACGGGACAGGGACAGCTGGGAATGGGCACTGCCCGTGGCCACCTGGAACGGGACAGGGACAGCTGGGAATGGGCACTGCCCATGGCCACCTGGAATGGGACAGGGACAGCTGGGAATGGGCACTGCCCACGGGACAGGGACAGCTGGGAATGGGCACTGCCCATGGCCACCTGGAACGGGACAGGGACAGCTGGGAATGGGCACTGCCCACGGGAAAGGGACAGCTGGGAATGGGCACTGCCCGTGGCCACCTGGAACGGGATAGGGACAGCTGGGAATGGGCACTGCCCGTGGGAAAGGGACAGCTGGGAATGGGCACTGCCCATGGGACAGGGACAGCTGGGAATGGGCACTGCCTGTGGGAAAGGGTCAGGGTCAGCTGGGAATGGGCACTGCCCACGGGACAGGGACAGCTGGGAATGGGCACTGCCCGTGGGAAAGGGTCAGGGACAGCTGGGAATGGGCACTGCCCATGGGACAGGGACAGCTGGGAATGGGCACTGCCCACGGGACAGGGACAGCTGGGAATGGGCACTGCCCGTGGGAAAGGGTCAGCTGGGAATGGGCACTGCCCGTGGGACAGGGACAGCTGGGAATGGGCACTGCCCGTGGGAAAGGGTCAGCTGGGAATGGCCACTGCCCGTGGGACAGGGACAGCTGGGAATGGGCACTGCCCATGGCCACCTGGAACGGGATAGGGACAGCTGGGAATGGGCACTGCCCGTGGCCACCTGGAACGGGATAGGGACAGCTGGGAATGGGCACTGCCCGTGGGAAAGGGACAGGGACAGCTGGGAATGGGCACTGCCCGTGGGACAGGGACAGCTGGGAATGGGCACTGCCCATGGGAAAGGGTCAGGGTCAGCTGGGAATGGGCACTGCCCGTGGCCACCTGGAACGGGATAGGGACAGCTGGGAATGGGCACTGCCCATGGCCACCTGGAACGGGATAGGGACAGCTGGGAATGGGCACTGCCCGTGGCCACCTGGAACGGGACAGGGACAGCTGGGAATGGGCACTGCCCGTGGCCACCTGGAACGGGACAGGGACAGCTGGGAATGGGCACTGCCCACGGGAAAGGGACAGCTGGGAATGGGCACTGCCCGTGGCCACCTGGAACGGGATAGGGACAGCTGGGAATGGGCACTGCCCGTGGGACAGGGACAGCTGGGAATGGGCACTGCCCATGGCCACCTGGAACGGGATAGGGACAGCTGGGAATGGGCACTGCCCGTGGCCACCTGGAACGGGACAGGGACAGCTGGGAATGGGCACTGCCCACGGGACAGGGACAGCTGGGAATGGGCACTGCCCATGGCCACCTGGAACGGGACAAGGACAGCTGGGAATGGGCACTGCCCACGGGAAAGGGACAGCTGGGAATGGGCACTGCCCGTGGCCACCTGGAACGGGATAGGGACAGCTGGGAATGGGCACTGCCCGTGGGAAAGGGACAGCTGGGAATGGGCACTGCCCATGGCCACCTGGAACGGGACAGGGACAGCTGGGAATGGGCACTGCCCGTGGCCACCTGGAACGGGATAGGGACAGCTGGGAATGGGCACTGCCCATGGCCACCTGGAACGGGACAGGGACAGCTGGGAATGGGCACTGCCCGTGGCCACCTGGAACGGGACAGGGACAGCTGGGAATGGGCACTGCCCACGGGACAGGGACAGCTGGGAATGGGCACTGCCCATGGGAAAGGGTCAGCTGGGAATGGGCACTGCCCACGGGACAGGGACAGCTGGGAATGGGCACTGCCCGTGGGAAAGGGTCAGCTGGGAATGGGCACTGCCCATGGGACAGGGACAGCTGGGAATGGGCACTGCCCGTGGGAAAGGGTCAGCTGGGAATGGGCACTGCCCGTGGGACAGGGACAGCTGGGAATGGGCACTGCCCGTGGGAAAGGGACAGCTGGGAATGGGCACTGCCCGTGGGAAGGGTCAGTGGTCAGCGGGCAGTGCCCGTGGGAAGGGTCAGTGGTCAGCGGTCAGCGGGCAGTGCCCGTGGGAAGGGTCAGTGGTCAGTGGGCAGCGGGCAGTGCCCCTCCCCGTCACCCCATGGTTGTGCTGAGCTGGGCCCGGCCTCGGCCCCCCCGAATCCTTTAGGGAATGGCCCCGAATGTGCTCCTCCCTCAGCCCCGGCCCCGCGGCTGCCCCTCGCCCTCTCTGGTTGCCCCTCGCCCTCTCTGGTTGCCCCTCTCCCTCTCCGGTTGCCCCTCTCCCTCTCTGGTTGCCCTCTCTGGCTGCCCCTCTCCCTCTCTGGTTGCCCTCTCTGGCTGCCCCTCTCCCTCTCTGGTTGCCCCTTGCCCTCTCTGGTTGCCCCTTGCCCTCTCTGGTTGCCCTCTCTGGTTGCCCTCTCTGGTTGCCCCTTGCCCTCTCTGGTTGCCCCTCTCCCTCTCTGGTTGCCCTCTCTGGTTGCCCTCTCTGGTTGCCCCTTGCCCTCTCTGGTTGCCCTCTCTGGTTGCCCCTTGCCCTCTCTGGTTGCCCCTCTCCCTCTCTGGTTGCCCCTTGCCCTCTCTGGTTGCCCCTCGCCCTCTCTGGTTGCCCTCTCTGGTTGCCCCTCTCCCTCTCTGGTTGCCCTCTCTGGTTGCCCCTCTCCCTCTCTTGTTGCCCTCTTTTGTTGCCCTCTCTGGTTGCCCCTCTCCCTCTCTGGTTGCCCTCTCTGGTTGCCCCTCTCCCTCTCTGGTTGCCCTCTCTGGTTGCCCCTCTCCCTCTCTGGTTGCCCTCTCTGGTTGCCCTCACCTGCTCCGTGTAGATCCCGTCCAGGGTCTTCACCTCCTGCGCGGCCGTGGAGGATTTGGGTTTGTGGTCCCCGTAGCCCTGCGGGGCCGGGGCCGTCAGCGGGGCCGGGGGGGCATTTGGGGTTCCCAGGGGGATTTGGGGTGTTGGTTTGGGGGGATTTGGGATATTTGGGGTTCCCAGGGGGATTTGGAGGTCAGTTTGGGGGATTTGGGGTTCCCAGGAGGATTTGGGGTGTCAGTCTGGGGGATTTGGAATATTTGGGGTTCCCAGGGGGATTTGGGGTGTCAGTTTGGGGGTTCCCAGGGGGATTTGGGGCTTCCCGGGGGCATTTGGGGTTCCCAGGGGCATTTGGGGTGTTGGTTTGGGGGGATTTGGGATATTTGGGGTTCCCAGGGGGATTTGGGGGTCAGTTTGGGGGTTCCCAGGGACATTTGGGGCTTCCCGGGGGCATTTGGGGTTCCCAGGAGAATTTGGGGTGTTGGTTTGGGGGATTTGGGATATTTGGGGTTCTCAGGAGGATTTGGGGTGTCAGTCTGGGGGATTTGGGGTTCTCAGGAGGATTTGGGGTGTCAATTTGGGGCTTCCCAAGGGGATTTGGGGTGTCAGTTTGGGGGATTTGGGGTTCCCAGGAGAATTTGGGGTGTCAGTCTGGGGGATTTGGGGTTCCCAGGAGGATTTGGGGTGTCAGTCAGGGGGATTTGGAATATTTGGGGTTCCCAGGGGGATTTGGGGTGTCAGTTTGGGGGTTCCCAGGGGGATGTGGGGGTCAGTTTGGGGGATTTGGGGTTCCCAGGAGAATTTGGGGTGTCAGTTTGGGGGATTTGGGATATTTGGGGTTCCCAGGAGGATTTGAGGTGTTGGTTTGGGGTTCCCAGGGGGATTTGGGGTGTCAGTTTGGGGGTTCCCAGGAGGATTTGGGGTGTCAGTTTGGGGGATTTGGGGTTCCCAGGGGGATTTGGGGTGTCAGTTTGGGGGTTCACAGGGGGATTTGGGGTGTCACTTTGGGATATTTGGGGTTCCCAGGGGTGTCTGTGGGGTGTCCCTTTGGGATATTTGGGGTTCCCAGGGGTGTCTGTGGGGTGTCCCTTTGGGATATTGGGGGTTCCCAGGTGTCCCTTTGGGATATTTGGGGTCCCAGGGGTGTCTGTGGGGTGTCCCTTTGGGATATTTGGGGTTCCCAGGTGTCCCTTTGGGATATTGGGGGTTCCCAGGTGTCCCTTTGGGATATTTGGGGTTCCAGGGGTGTCTGTGGGGTGTCCCTTTGGGATATTTGGGGTTCCCAGGGGGATTTGGGGGCCAGTTTGGGGGGTCTGGGGGATCAGTTTGGGGGTTCCCAGGGGGATTTGGGGTTCCCAGAGGGATTTGGGGTGTCAGTCTGGGGGATTTGGGGTGTCAGCTCGGGATTCCCAGGGGGATTTGGGGTGTCAGTTTGGGGGATTTGGGATATTTGAGGTTGCCAGGGGTGTCTGTGGGGTGTCCCTTTGGGATATTGGGGGTTCCCAGGTGTCCCTTTGGGATATTTGGGGTCCCAGGGGTGTCCCTTTGGGATATTTGGGGTCCCAGGGGTGTCTGTGGGGTGTCCCTTTGGGATATTGGGGGTTCCCAGGTGTCCCTTTGGGATATTTGGGGTCCCAGGGGTGTCTGTGGGGTGTCCCTTTGGGATATTTGGGGTTCCCAGGGGTGTCCCTTTGGGATATTGGGGGTTCCCAGGTGTCCCTTTGGGATATTTGGGGTCCCAGGGGTGTCTGTGGGGTGTCCCTTTGGGATATTTGGGGTTCCCAGGGGTGTCCCTTTGGGATATTGGGGGTTCCCAAGTGTCCCTTTGGGATATTTGGGGTTCCAGGGGTGTCCCTTTGGGATATTGGGGGTTCCCAGGTGTCCCTTTGGGATATTTGGGGTTCCCAGGTGTCCCTGGGGGCCTCACCAGCTCCCCGAAGGTGGGCGAGGGCCCCCAGCTGATGGTGCTCTCGTCGGCCGCCACGATGACGCTGCTCTTGCTGCAGGGAGCCGGCGCTGAGCCCCGGGAACGGGGCCGGAACGGGGATGGGAACGGGAACGGGGATGGGAACGGGAACGGGAACGGGGCCGGAACGGGGATGGGAACGGGAACGGGGATGGGAACGGGGATGGGAACGGGGATGGGAACGGGAACGGGAACGGGGATGGGAACGGGGATGGGAGAGGGGATGGGAATGGGAACGGGGATGGGAACGGGAATGGGAATGGGGATGGGAACGGGGATAGGAACAGGAACGGGAACGGGAACGGGAATGGGAATGGGAACGGGAACCGGAATGGGAACGGGAACGGGGATGGGAACGGGAACGGGAATGGGGATGGGAACGGGAACGGGGATGGGGATGGGAACGGGGCTGGGAGCGGGGATGGGAATGGGAATGGGAGTGGGGATGGGAACGGGAGCGGGGATGGGAACGGGGATGGGAGAGGGAACGGGGATGGGAACGGGAATGGGAATGGGAACGGGAACCGGAATGGGAACGGGAACGGGGATGGGAACGGGAACGGGAATGGGGATGGGAACGGGGATGGGAATGGGAACGGGAATGGGAATGGGGATGGGAACGGGGATGGGAACGGGAACGGGGATGGGGATGGGAACGGGGCCGGGAGCGGGGATGGGAACGGGAATGGGAGTGGGGATGGGAACGGGAGCGGGGATGGGAACGGGGATGGGAGAGGGAACGGGTCCAGGAATAGGGATGGGAACGGGAACGGGGCCGGGAGCGGGGCCGGGAATGGGGATGGGAGAGGGAACGGGGCTGGGAATGGGGCCGGGAATGGGGATGGGAGCGGGAGCGGGGCCGGGAACGGGGCCGGAAGCGGGGCTGGGAGCAGGAATGGGGCCGGGAATGGGGATGGGAACGGGAGCGGGGCCGGGAATGGGGATGGGAACGGGGTCGGGAACAGGGCCGGGAACGGGCACGGGGCCGGGAGCAGGGCCGGGAATGGGGATGGGAACGGGGTCGGGAACAGGGCCGGGAACGGGAGCGGGGCCGGGAATGGGAGAGGGAACGGGGCCGGGAGTGGGGCCGGGAATGGGGATGGGAGCGGGAATGGGAACGGGCACGGGGCCGGGAATGGGGCTGGGAGGGGGAATGGGGCCGGGAGCGGGGCCGGGAGCGGGGCCGCACTCACCCGCAGGCCAGGCTGCGGATCCTCCACCCGCACAGGTCCTGCACGGCTTTGGGATACATCGTGGATTCCCGGGAGGTGTTGGTGGCGCCCCAAAAGAACAGCCCCCCTGCAGAGAGCCCGTCAGGCGCGGGGCCGCCGCCCCGGAATTCCCAAATCCCGGATCCCAGATCCCCGGCTGGCCCGGAATTCCCAAATCCCAGATCCCAGATCCCCGCCTGTCAGCTGCCCCAGAATTCCCAAATCCCAAATCCCAAATCCCAGATCCCAGATCCCCGCCTGTCAGCTGCCCCAGAATTCCCAAATCCCAAATCCCAGATCCCAGGATCCTCGCCTGTCAGCTGCCCCAGAATTCCCAAATCTTCGGAATCCCAGGATTCCCACCTCTCAGTCTACAGCTCCTCCGGCATTCCCGGGATTCCCGGGATCACCCCACCTGTCTCGCTGACGGCGAAGGAGCCGTTCCCAGCATTCCCAACCCCAAATCCCGGGATTCCCGGGATTCCCGGGATCACCCCACCTGTCTCGCTGACGGCGAAGGAGCCGTTCCCAGCATTCCCAACCCCAAATCCCGGGATTCCCGGGATTCCCGGGATCACCCCACCTGTCTCGCTGACGGCGAAGGAGCCGTTCCCAGCATTCCCAACCCCAAATCCCAGGATTCCCGGGATTCCCGGGATCACCCCACCTGTCTCGCTGACGGCGAAGGAGCCGTTCCCAGCATTCCCAACCCCAAATCCCAGGATTCCCAGGATTCCCGGGATCACCCCACCTGTCTCGCTGACGGCGAAGGAGCCGTTCCCAGCATTCCCAACCCCAAATCCCAGGATTCCCGGGATCACCCCACCTGTCTCGCTGACGGCGAAGGAGCCGTTCCCAGCATTCCCAACCCCAAATCCCAGGATTCCCGGGATCACCCCACCTGTCTCGCTGACGGCGAAGGAGCCGTTCCCAGCATTCCCAACCCCGGGATTCCCGGGATCACCCCACCTGTCTCGCTGACGGCGAAGGAGCAGGTGTATCCGGCGTAGATCTGGGAAGCGCCGCGTCCCGGGAAGTCGAAGAGCTTCACCAGGCGCGGCACCAGCTCGTCCTTCTGCTCCGCGTGGCCCAGGCGCCCGTAGCCCCCGAAGCCCCAGGAGAACACCCGCTTCTGGGAATCCAGCACCAGCTGGGATCCGGGGAATGGGATCGGGATCAGAGCCGCAGCCCCCGAATCCCGCATCCCCCACAGCCCCAGGAGAACACCCGCTTCTGGGAATCCAGCACCAGCTGGGATCCGGGGAATGGGATCGGGATCAGAGCCGCAGCCCCCGAATCCCCAGATCCCCCACAGCCCCAGGAGAACACCCGCTTCTGGGAATCCAGCACCAGCTGGGATCCAGGGAATGGGATTGGGATCAGAGCCGCATCCCCTGAATCCCACATCCCCCGAATCCCCAGGAGAACCCCGCTTCTGGGAATCCAGCACCAGCTGGGATCCAGGGAATGGGATCGGGATCAGAGCCGCAGCCCCCGAATCCCCAGGAATCCTCAAATCCCGCTGCAAACCCTGATCCCTGAATTCCCACTGCAAACCCTCATCCCCGAGTGCGGACCGTGAGGATTTATCCCATAAATTCCTGCTGCGATGATTCCTCCCTAAATTCCCTGTGCCACCCTCCCCACAGCAGCCTCCCCCCCCCCTCCTGCGGCACCATTCCCACCCCGTTCCCACCCCCATTCCCATTCCCATTCCTGTTCCCATCCTATTCCCATTCCCATTCCCACTCCCGACCCTGTTCCCATTCCTGATCCTGATCCCACTCGGCTCCGTACGGTGTGGTTGGCCCCGCAGCTCCATTCCCATTCCCATTCCCATTCCCGTTCCCATTCCCATTCCCGTTCCCGTTCCCGATCCCATTCCCGTTCCTGTTCCCATTCCCGTTTCCATTCCCATTCCCATTCCCGTTCCCGTTCCCGTTCCCATTCCCGCTCGGCTCCGTACGGTGTGGTTGGCCCCGCAGCACCATTCCCATTCCCATTCCCATTCCCATTCCCGATCCCATTCCCGTTCCCGATCCCAATCCCGCTAAGCTCTGTATGGTGTGGTTGGCCCCGCAGCGCCATTCCCATTCCCGTTCTCATTCCCATTCCCATTCCCGTTCCCGATCTGATTCCCATTCCCATTCCCGCTGATCTGTACGGTGTGGTTGGCCCCGCAGCACCACTCCCGATCCCATTCCCATTCCCGATCCCATTCCCGCCGATCCGTATGGTGTGGTTGGCCCCGCAGCACCATTCCCATTCCCGATCCCGTTCCCGTTCCCATTCCCGCTGATCCGTACGGTGTGCTTGGCCCCGCAGCACCATTCCCATTCCCGATCCCACTCCCGATCCCATTCCCATTCCCATTCCCATTCCCATTCCCATTCCCTCTTGGCTCCGTACGGTGTGGTTGGCCCCGCAGCACCATTCCCATTCCCGATCCCATTCCTATTCCCAATCCCATTCCCTCTTGGCTCCGTACGGTGTGGTTGGCCCCACAGCACCATTCCCATTCCCGATCCCACTCCCGATCCCATTCCCATTCCCGCCGATCCGTACGGTGTGGTTGGCCCCGCAGCACCGCTCCCATTCCCATTCCCACTCCCGATCCCGATCCTGCTGATCCGTACGGTGTGGTTGGCCCCGCAGCACCATTCCCGTTCCCAATCCCGATCCCATTCCCATTCCCTCTTGGCTCCGTACGGTGTGGTTGGCCCCGCAGCCCCATTCCCATTCCCGATCCCGTTCCCATTCCCGATCCCGCCGATCCGTACGGTGTGGTTGGCCCCGCAGCACCATTCCCATTCCCGATCCCGTTCCCATTCCCATTCCCTCTTGGCTCCGTACGGTGTGGTTGGCCCCACAGCACCACTCCCATTCCCATTCCCGATCCCGTTCCCGTTCCCGCTGATCCGTACGGTGTGGTTGGCCCCGCAGCACCACTCCCATTCCCATTCCTGATCCCGATCCCATTCCCATTCCCTCTTGGCTCCGTACGGTGTGGTTGGCCCCGCAGCACCATTCCCATTCCCATTCCCGATCCCATTCCCACTCCCGATCCCATTCCCATTTCCTCTTGGCTCCATACGGTGTGGTTGGCCCCGCAGCACCATTCCCATTCCCAATCCCGTTCCCATTCCCATTCCCGCTGATCCGTACGGTGTGGTTGGCCCCACAGCACCATTCCCATTCCCAATCCCGTTCCCATTCCCATTCCCGCCGATCCGTACGGTGTGGTTGGCCGCGCAGCACCATTCCCATTCCCGATCCCGTTCCCATTCCCATTCCCGCTGATCCGTACGGTGTGGTTGGCCCCGCAGCACCATTCCCGATCCCATTCCCATTCCCGATCCCATTCCCGCCGATCCGTACGGTGTGGTTGGCCCCGCAGCACCATTCCTGTTCCCATTCCCGTTCCCGATCCCATTCCCATTCCTGCCGATCCGTACGGTGTGGTTGGCCGCGCAGCACCATTCCCATTCCCACTCCCGATCCCATTCCCATTCCCTCTTGGCTCCGTACGGTGTGGTTGGCCCCGCAGCCCCATTCCCATTCCCGATCCCATTCCCATTCCCGATCCCGCCGATCCGTACGGTGTGGTTGGCCCCGCAGGCCACGTCCCGGACCACGACGTTGGGCACGGGCAGGACCTGCCCGTCCTTGGTCCTCTCCACGAAGATGCCCACGCGCCGCGGCACCAGCTCGCAGTCGTACTCGATGCGCTGCGCCCGCGCGATGAACTTCCCGTCGGAATTGTGCCCTGGCGACGGCCGGCAGCGCGTGGAGCCGCAGCCCGGACACGCTCCCGGCCGCAACGGGGGATCGATCCCGTCTGGGATCGAGCCCCAATCCCTGCGGGATTCATCCCCATTCCCTGCGGGATCGATCCCGGTCCGTGTGGGATCGAGCCACAATCCCTGGGGGGTTCATCCCCATTCCCTGGGGGATCGATCCCGTCTGGGATCGAGCCCCAATCCCTGCGGGATTAATCTCCATTCCCTGGGGGATTGATCCCGTGTGGGATCGAGCCACAATCCCTGCAGGATTCATCCCCATTCCCAGTGGGATCAATCCCAGTCCATGTGGGATCGAGCCCCAATCCCTGCGGGATTCATCCCCATTCCCAGTGGGATCAATCCCAGTCCATGTGGGATCAAGCCACAATCCCTGGGGGATTCATCCCCATTCCCAGTGGGATTGATCCCAGTCCATGTGGGATCAAGCCACAATCCCTGTGGGATTCATCCCCATTCCCAGTGGGATTGATCCCGTGTGGGATCGAGCCCCAATACCCGTGGGATTCATCCCCATTCCCAGTGGGATTGATCCCAGTCCATGTGGGATCGAGCCCCAATCCCTGCAGGATTCATCCCCATTCCCTGGGGCATTGATCCCAGTCCATGTGGGATCGAGCCACAATCCCTGTGGGATTCATCCCCATTCCCAGTGGGATTGATCCCGGTCTGTGTGGGATCGAGCCACAATCCCTGCAGGATTCATCCCCATTCCCTGGGGGATTTATCCCCATTCCCTGCGGGATTCATCCCCAGCTCCTCTTGGGATTCATCCCCAGCTCCCTGTGGGATTCACCCCCATTCCTTGTGGGATTCATCCCCATTCCCAGTGGGATTTATCCCCACTCCTTGTGGGATTTATCCCCAGCTCCTCTTGGGATTCATCCCCATTCCCAGTGGGATTTATCCCCATTCCCAGTAGGATTCATCCCCAGCTCCCTGGGGGGTTCATCCCCATTCCCAGTGAGATTTATCCCCAGCTCCCGGTGGGATTTATCCCCATTCCCTGCGGGATTCATCCCCACTCCCTGTGGGATTTATCCCCATTCCCTGTGGGATTCATCCCCATTCCCAGTGGGATTTATCCCCATTCCCTGCGGGATTCATCCCCATTCCCAGTGGGATTTATCCCCATTCCCTGTGGGATTCATCCCCATTCCCAGTGGGATTTATCCCCATTCCCTGTGGGATTCATCCCCACTCCCTGTGGGATTCATCCCCATTCCCTGCGGGATTCATCCCCATTCCCAGTGGGATTTATCCCCATTCCCTGTGGGATTCATCCCCACTCCCTGTGGGATTCATCCCCATTCCCTGCGGGATTCATCCCCATTCCCAGTGGGATTTATCCCCATTCCCTGCGGGATTCATCCCCATTCCCAGTGGGATTTATCCCCATTCCCTGCGGGATTCATCCCCATTCCCTGTGGGATTCATCCCCATTCCCTGTGGGATTCCTCCCCACTCCCTGTGGGATTCATCCCCACTCCCTGTGGGATTCATCCCCATTCCCTGTGGGATTCCTCCCCAGCTCCCCCTGTTTCTGCTTCCTATGCTCCTGCCTGAAATTCCTGACAGAAATCTGCATCCCGAAATGCCGGCTGGGAGGATTCATCCCCGAATTCCAGCTGCGAACCTCCAATCCCTCAGGATGATCCCAAAATCCCGAATTCCCGCGTTCCCGTACCCAGCTGGCCGTACTCCGGGCAGCCAAAGGAGTACAGGTTCCCCTTGCAGTGCAGGACCCCAAACCAGCCCCGATCCCATGGGATGATCCCAAACCAGCCCCAAATCCCCCGGGATGATCCCAAACCAGCCCCGATCCCATGGGATGATCCCAAACCAGCCCCAAATCCCTCAGGATGATCCCAAACCAGCCCTGACCCCTTGGGATGATCCCAGACCAGCCCCAAATCCCTCAGGATGATCCCAAACCAGCCCCAAATCCCTTGGGATGATCCCAGACCAGCCCCAAATCCCCCGGGATGATCCCAAACCAGCCCCAAATTCCCCGGGATGATCCCAAACCAGCCCCAAATCCCTTGGGATGATCCCAGACCAGCCCCAAATCCCCCGGGATGATCCTGAATTCCCATACCCAGCTGGCCGTACTCCAGGCTCCCAAAGGAGTACAGGTTCCCCTTGCAGTCCAGGACCCCAAACCAGCCCCAAATCCCCCGGGATGATCCCAAACCAGCCCCAAATCCCTCAGGATGGTCCCAAACCAGCCCTGATCCCATGGGATGATCCCAGACCAGCCCCAAATTCCCTGGGATGATCCCAAACCAGCCCCAAATCCCTCGAGATGATCCCAGACCAGCCCCGATCCCCCAGGATGATCCCAAACCAGCCCCAAATCCCTTGGGATGATCCCAAACCAGCCCCGATCCCCCAGGATGATCCCAAACCAGCCCCAAATCCCTCAGGATGATCCCAAACCAGCCCCAATCCCATGGGATGATCCCAAACCAGCCCCGATCCCATGGGATGATCCCGAATTCCCGAGTTCCCATACCCAGCTGGCCGTACTCCGGGCAGCCGAAGGAGTAGAGGTTCCCCTTGCAGTCCAGGACCCCAAACCAGCCCCAAATCCCCCGGGATGATCCCAGACCAGCCCCAAATCCCCCGGGATGATCCCGAATTCCCGAATTCCCATACCCAGCTGGCCGTACTCCGGGCAGCCGAAGGAGTAGAGGTTCCCCTTGCAGTCCAGGACCCCAAACCAGCCCCAAATCCCCCGGGATGATCCCAAACCAGCCCCAATCCCATGGGATGATCCCGAATTCCCGAATTCCCATACCCAGCTGGCCGTACTCCGGGCAGCCGAAGGAGTAGAGGTTCCCCTTGCAGTCCAGGACCATGCTGAACTCGGCCCCGCAGCCCAGCTTGGTGATGGGCTGCCCGTTGTACATGATCTGGGAACAGATCCCGGGAACAGCGGGAACAGCGGGATGGGGAACAGCGGGATCAGGAACAGCGGGAACAATGGGAACAGCGGGATGGGGAACAGCGGGAACACAGCGGGAACACAGCGGGAACACAGCGGGAACACAGCGGGAACAATGGGAACAGCGGGATTGGGAACAGTGGGATTGGGAACAGTGGGAACACAGCGGGAACACAGCGGGATTGGGAACAGCGGGAACACAGCGGGAACACAGTGGGAACAGTGGGATCGGGAGCAGCGGGATCAGGAACAGCGGGAACACAGCAGGAACAGCAGGAACACAGCGGGATTGGGAACAGCGGGAACACAGCGGGAACACAGCGGGAACAATGGGAACAGTGGGATCGGGAGCAGCGGGATCAGGAACAGCGGGATCAGGAACAGCAGGAACACAGCAGGAACACAGCAGGAACAGCGGGATCAGGAACAGCAGGAACACAGCGGGAACACAGCAGGAACACAGCGGGAACAATGGGAACAGTGGGATCGGGAGCAGCGGGATCAGGAGCAGCGGGAACACAGCGGGAACAGCGGGAACACAGCGGGATTGGGAACAGCGGGAGCACAGTGGGAACACAGTGGGATTGGGAACAGCGGGAGCACAGTGGGAACACAGTGGGATTGGGAACAGCGGGATCAGGAACAGCCAGAACAATGGGAACAATGGGAACAATGGGAACAGTGGGAACAATGGGAACAGTGGGAACAATGGGAACAGCAGGATTGGGAACAGCAGGAACACAGTGGGATTGGGAACAGCGGGATCAGGAACAGCGGGAAAAATGGGAACAATGGGAACAGTGGGAACAGTGGGATCAGGAGCACAGCAGGAACACAGCGGGATTGGGAACAGTGGGGACACAGTGGGAACACAGTGGGAACACAGCAGGAACACAGCAGGAACACAGTGGGATCAGGAACAGTGGAAACAATGGGAACAGTGGGATCGGGAACAGCAGGAACACAGCGGGAACACAGTGGGAACAATGGGATCAGGAACAGCGGGATCAGGAACGGTGGGAACACAGCGGGAACAGCGGGAACACAGAGGGATTGGGAACAGCGGGATTGGGAACAGTGGGAACAGTGGGAACACAGCGGGATCAGGAACAGCAGGAACACAGCGGGAACGCAGCGGGATTGGGAACAGCGGGATTGGGAACAGTGGGAACAGTGGGAACACAGCGGGATCAGGAACAGCGGGTACACAGAGGGATTGGGAACAGCGGGATTGGGAACAGTGGGAACAGTGGGAACACAGCGGGATCAGGAACAGCGGGAACACAGCGGGAATGCAGCGGGATTGGGAACAGCGGGGTCGGGAACAGTGGGAACAGAACGGGAACAGAGCGGGAACAATGGGAACAGCGGGAGCACAGTGGGAACACAGCGGGAACACAGCGGGATCGGGAACAGCGGGATCGGGAACAGTGGGAACACAGTGGGAACACAGTGGGATCGGGAACAGTGGGAACACAGCAGGATCATCATGGGAACAGTGGGAACACAATGGGAACAATGGGAACAGTGGGATCAGGAACAGCGGGAACAATGGGATCGGGAACAGCGGGAACAGTGGGAACACAACGGAATTGGGAACAACGGGAACACAATGGGAACAGCAGGAACACAGTGGGAACAATGGGAACAGCGGGATTGGGAACAGCGGGAACACAGCGGGAACAACAGAACAACAGGAAAATGGGAACAACGGGATCAAAAAACATGGGAAAAAGGGAAAACCCAGTGAATTTCCATGGGAAAAGCAGGAAAAGCGGGATCAGAAACCACAGGAAAAGGGGAGAAAGGGGAATTTCCATGGGAAATCCCCCAAATCCTCAAGAAATCAACTCTGCTTTCCCGCTTTCCCTTGTCCCGCCGCAGCCAGGAATGGATCCCTGGCTGAGGGGGGTTTTCCACATCCCGAGGGATTTTTAGGGAATGATTTCCCTTAAAAAGCCCCAAATCTGTGGGTTTTCCACCCAAATCCCAGCGGGAGGCAGGAATGGGATCCCCAGTCCCGGCGGGAGTAGGGTGGGATTGGATCCCAGTGGGAGCAGGGTGGGATTGGATCCGGAGGGAGCAGGGTTGGGATTGGATCCCGGCGGGACCAGGGTGGGATTGGATCCCGGCGGGATCAGGTTGGGATTGGATCCCGGCGGGATCAGGGTGGGATCCGAGCCGGCGGGATCAGGGTGGGATCAGGGTGGGATTGGATCCCGGTGGGATCAGGTTGGGATTGGATCCCGGTGGGAGCAGGGTGGGATCCGAGCCGGTGGGCTCAGGGTGGGATCCCCGATCCCGGCGGGATCAGGGTGGGATCCGAGCCGGCGGGATCAGGGTGGGATCGGATCCCGGTGGGATCAGGGTGGGATTGGATCCAGCGGGATCAGGGTGGGATCCCCGATCCCGGTGGGATCAGGGTGGGATCCGAGCCGGCGGGATCAGGGTGGGATCCGAGCCGGCGGGATCAGGGCGGGATCAGGGTGGGATCCCCGATCCCGGCGGGATCAGGGTGGGATCAGGGCGGGATCAGGGTGGGATCAGGGCGGGATCAGGGCGGGATCAGGGTGGGATCAGGGTGGGATCAGGGCGGGATCAGGGCGGGATCAGGGTGGGATCAGGGCGGGATCAGGGCGGGATCAGGGCGGGATCAGGGTGGGATCAGGGTGGGATCCCCGATCCTGGCGGGATCAGGGTGGGATCAGGGCGGGATCAGGGTGGGATCAGGGTGGGATCCTGGCGGGATCAGGGTGGGATCAGGGCGGGATCAGGGTGGGATCCCGGCGGGATCCTGGCGGGATCAGGCTGGCGCGGCCCCGTACCTGTGTGGGGCTGGGCACGGCGTCCGTCTGGTTGCCCAGGCCCAGCTGGCCCATCTTGTTCTCCCCGAAGGCGAACACGGAGCCGCTCTCTGCGGGAACGCGGCAGTGCGGGAACGGCCGGGAAAAGGGGGAAAAGGGGGGTTTGGGGAGAAAGGGCGGATTTGGGGCCGTTTTCCCAGTTTTTGACCAAAAGGGGCAGATTTGGGGCTGTTTTCCCAGATTTGGGGCCGTTTTCCCAGATTTGGAGCCATTCTCCCACACTTTGGGGCCGTTTTCCCACATTTTGGGGCCCTTCTCCCAGATTTTGAGGCCATTCTCCCACATTTTGGGGCCGTTTTCCCACATTTTGGGGCCCTTCTCCCAGATTTTGAGGCCATTCTCCCACATTTTGGGGCCATTTTCCCAGATTTGGGGCCTTTCTCCCACACTTTGAGGCCGTTTTCCCACACTTTGGGGCCGTTTTCCCACATTTTGGGGCCATTTCCCCACATTTTGGGGCCATTTTCCCACATTTGGGGCCGTTCTCCCACATTTTGGGGCCGTTCTCCCACATTTTGGGGCCATTTTCCCAGATTTGGGGCCGTTCTCCCACATTTTGGGGCCATTTTCCCACATTTTGGGGCCGTTCTCCCACATTCTGACCCCGAGGAGTTCATTTGGGGCCGTTTTCCCACATTTTGAGGCCGTTCTCCCACATTTTGGGGCCGTTCTCCCACATTTTGGGGCCATTTTCCCAGATTTGGGGCCATTCTCCCACATTTTGGGGCCATTTTCCCAGATTTTGGAGCCGTTCTCCCGCATTCTCACCCAAAGGGGCACATTTGGGGCCGTTCTCCCAGATTTTGGGGCCCTTTCCCCACATTTTGGGGCCGTTCTCCCACATTTTGGGGCCGTTTTCCCAGATTTAGGGCCCTTTACCCAGATTTTGGGGCCATTTCCCCACACTTTGGGGCCGTTCTCCCACACCTTGGGGCCCTTCTCCCACATTTGGGGCCGTTCTCCCACATTTTGGGGCCGTTCTCCCACATTTTGGGGCCGTTTTCCCACATTTGGGGCCGTTCTCCCCCACTCTGAGGCCATTTCCCACACTTTGGGGCCCTTCTCCCACACTTTGGGGCCGTTTTCCCAGATTTAGGGCCCTTTACCCAGATTTTGGGGCCATTTCCCCACACTTTGGGGCCGTTCTCCCCCACTTTGGGGCCATTTCCCCACATTTTGGGGCCGTTCTCCCCCACTTTGGGGCCATTTCCCCACACTTTGGGGCCGTTCTCCCACACTTTGGGGCCGTTCTCCCCCACTTTGGGGCCGTTCTCCCACACTTTGGGGCCGTTTTCCCACACTTTGGGGCCGTTCTCCCCCACTTTGGGGCCCTTCTCCCACACTTTGGGGCCCTTCTCCCCCACTTTGGGGCCATTTCCCCACATTTTGGGGCCGTTCTCCCCCACTTTGGGGCCATTTCCCCACATTTTGGGGCCGTTCTCCCCCACTTTGGGGCCATTTCCCCACACTTTGGGGCCATTCTCCCCCACTTTGGGGCCCTTCTCCCACATTTTGGGGCCATTCTCCCCCACTTTGGGGCCCTTCTCCCACATTTTGGGGCCCTTCTCCCACACTTTGGGGCCCTTCTCCCACATTTAGGGCCCTTCTCCCACATTTAGGGCCCTTCTCCCCCACTTTGGGGCCCTTCTCCCAGATTTTGGGGCCGTTCTCCCCCACTTTGGGGCCCTTCTCCCACACTTTGGGGCCCTTCTCCCCCACTTTGGGGCCATTTCCCCACATTTTGGGGCCGTTCTCCCCCACTTTGGGGCCATTTCCCCACACTTTGGGGCCGTTCTCCCACACTTTGGGGCCGTTCTCCCCCACTTTGGGGCCCTTCTCCCACACTTTGGGGCCCTTCTCCCCCCTTCCGCCCCCGAGGCCGCCGGTTGGGGGCCGTGTCCCGGCCGGGCCGTACCGGTCAGCGCCAGGGTGTGGTTGCGGCCGCAGGCTGCGGCCACGATGGCCTCGCTGGCCAGCACCTCGATCAGCTTGGGAGCCTCCACGCGCTTCGTGTCCCCATGGCCCAGCTGCCCCTTCTCGTTGCGCCCTGCGGCGGAAAATCCCGGGAAATCCCGGAAAATCCCGGAAAATCCCAGGAAATCCCGGAAAATCCCGGGAAATCCCGGCATCAGCCCCCCCGGAAACGCCCCTCGAGGCCGTGCCGGGGCCCCACGCCCGCCCCACATCCGGCTTTTCCTCGGGATCCTGGCTCCGATCCCCCCATCCCGGCAGCCCCGCGTCATTCCCTACCAGGTTTTCCGGGAATATTTTTCCCGACCTCCCCCTGGCCCGGCCTGAGGCCCCGTTTCCCTCTCATCCCGCCCGGAAATCCCGACCCCGCTCCTGCCAGGGAATTCCAGAGGGGAAAAAGGGGCGGATTTGGGGCTGTTTTCCCGGATTTTGGGGTGAAAGGGGAGGATTTTGGTGCCATTTTCCCAGATTTTGGGTGAAAGGGGCGGATTTAGGGCCATTGTCCCAGATTTTGGGGTGAAAGGGGCAGATTTAGGGCTGTTTTCCCAGATTTGGGGTGAAAGGGGAGGATTTAGGGCCATTTCCCCAGATTTTGGGGTGAAAGGGGAAGATTTAGGGCTGTTTTCCCAGATTTTGAGTGAAACGGGCGGATTTTGGTGCCATTTTCCCAGATTTGGGGTGATAAGGGCGGATTTAGGGCCATTGTCCCAGATTTTGGGGTGAAAGGGGCAGATTTGGGGCTGTTTTCCTGGATTTTGGGGTGAAAGGGGTGGATTTGGGGCTGTTTTCCCAGATTTTGGGGTGAAAGGGGCAGATTTGGGGCCGTTTTCCTGGATTTTGGGGAAAAAGGGGTGGATTTAGGGCTGTTTTCCCAGATTTGGGGTGAAAGGGGAGGATTTAGGGCCATTGTCCCAGATTTTGGGGTGAAAGGGGCGGATTTTGGTGCCATTTTCCCAGATTTTGGGGTGAAAGGGGCGGATTTTGGCCATTTCCCCAGATCTGGGGTGAAAGGGGCGGATTTGGGGCTGTTTTCCCCAGATTTTGGGGAAAAAGGAGCAGATTTGGGACAGTGTTCCCAGATTTTGACCAAAAGGGGCAGATTTGGGGCCCTTTTCCTGGATTTTGGGTGAAAAAGGAGCTGATTTGGGGCCATTTTCCCAGATTTTGAGGTGAAAGGGAGGATTCGGGGCCTTTTCCCCAGATTTTGGGAAAAAAGGGGCAGATTTGGGGCCCTTTTCCTGGATTTTGGGGAAAAAGGAGTGGATTTGGGGCTGTTTTCCCAGATTTTTGGGGTAAAAGGGAGGATTCAGGGCTGTTTCCCCAGATATTGGGTTAAAGGGAGGATTTTGGGACCTTTTCCCCAGATTTTGGGGGAAAAGGGGCAGATTTAGGGCAGTTTTCCTGGATTTTGGGTGAAAGGGGCGGATTTTGGGGAAAAAGGAGCGGATTTGGGGCTGTTTTCCCAGATTTTGGGGTGAAAGGGGCGGATTTAGGGGCATTGTCCCAGATTTGGGATGAAAGGGGCGGATTTTGGGGCCATTTTCCCAGATTTTGGGGTGAAAGGGGCGGATTTAGGGGCATTGTGCCAGATTTTGGGGTGAAAGGGGCAGATTTTGGCACCGTTTTCCTGGATTTTGGGTGAAAGGGGTGGATTTTGGTGCCAGAGGGATGAATCCTGGATTCCCAGGGGGGTTTCTGGGATGAATCCCGGATTCCCAGGGGGGACTTTAGGGACAAATCCCCGTTCCCAGGAGGGATTTTAGGGCCGTGTCCCCATTTCCCAGGTGGATTTTAGGGACAAATGCCAGATTGGCAGGGGGGAATTTTGGGATGAATCCCAGATTCCCAGGAGGGATTTCAGTGACAAATCCCAGCTCCCCAGAGGTGATTCCAGGGACTCATCCCACACTCCCATAGGAGATTCCAGGGATGAATCCCAGATTCCCAGGAGGGATTTCACAGACACATCCCCAGGTTCCCAGAGGTGGCTCCAGGGACAGATCCCAGATTCCCAGAGGTGATTCCCAGGACCCTTCCCCCATTCCCAGAGGGGATTCCCGGGACCCTTCCCCCATTCCCAGAGGGGATTCCCAGGACCCTTCCCCCATTCCCAGAGGGGATTCCCAGGACCCTTCCCCCATTCCCAGAGGTGATTCCCGGGACCCTTCCCCCATTCCCAGAGGTGATTCCTGGCACTTGTGGCCCATTCCCAGGGCGATTCCCAGCACTCACCCCCATTCCCAGGCAATTCCCAGCCAATCCCAGCACTCACCCCCCATTCCCAGGTGATTCCCAGCCCATCCCACACTCACTCACCCCCATTCCCAGGTGATTCCTGGCACTCACCCCATTCCCAGGGTAATTCCATGGCCCCATTCCCACCCCATTCCCTTCCCATCCCTCACTCACCCCATCCCCATTCCCATTCCCACCCCATTCCCATCCCAATTCCCACCCCACTCCCACCCCATTCCCATTCACATCCCCATCCCCATCCCATCCCTCACTCACCCCATCCCATCCCATCCCATCCCATCCCATCCCATCCCATCCCATTCCCATTCCCATTCCCAATCCCAGTTTACCCCAGCTCCAGAGGCGCCCCTCGGCGCTGATCAGCAGGCTGTGCCCATTCCCACCATTCCCAATCCCGTTCCCAATCCCAGTTTACCCCAGCTCCAGAGGCGCCCCTCGGCGCTGATCAGCAGGCTCTGCCCATTCCCACCATTCCCATTCCCGTTCCCATTCCCAATCCCAGTTTACCCCAGCTCCAGAGGCGCCCCTCGGCGCTGATCAGCAGGCTGTGCCCATTCCCACCATTCCCATTCCCGTTCCCATTCCCAATCCCAGTTTACCCCAGCTCCAGAGGCGCCCCTCGGCGCTGATCAGCAGGCTGTGCCCATTCCCACCATTCCCAATCCCAATCCCGTTCCCAATCCCAGTTTACCCCAGCTCCAGAGGCGCCCCTCGGCGCTGATCAGCAGGCTGTGCCCATTCCCACCATTCCCATTCCCGTTCCCATTCCCAATCCCAGTTTACCCCAGCTCCAGAGGCGCCCCTCGGTGCTGATCAGCAGGCTGTGCCCATTCCCACCATTCCCATTCCCGTTCCCATTCCCAATCCCAGTTTACCCCAGCTCCAGAGGCGCCCCTCGGCGCTGATCAGCAGGCTGTGCCCATTCCCACCATTCCCAATCCCATTCCCAATCCCAGTTTACCCCAGCTCCAGAGGCGCCCCTCGGTGCTGATCAGCAGGCTGTGCCCATTCCCACCATTCCCATTCCCGTTCCCATTCCCAATCCCAGTTTACCCCAGCTCCAGAGGCGCCCCTCGGCGCTGATCAGCAGGCTGTGCCCATTCCCACCATTCCCAATCCCGTTCCCATTCCCAATCCCAGTTTACCCCAGCTCCAGAGGCGCCCCTCGGCGCTGATCAGCAGGCTCTGCCCATTCCCACCATTCCCATTCCCGTTCCCATTCCCAATCCCAGTTTACCCCAGCTCCAGAGGCGCCCCTCGGTGCTGATCAGCAGGCTGTGCCCATTCCCACCATTCCCAATCCCATTCCCAATCCCAGTTTACCCCAGCTCCAGAGGCGCCCCTCGGCGCTGATCAGCAGGCTGTGCCCATTCCCACCATTCCCAATCCCATTCCCATTCCCAATCCCAGTTTACCCCAGCTCCAGAGGCGCCCCTCGGCGCTGATCAGCAGGCTGTGCCCATTCCCACCATTCCCATTCCCATTCCCAATCCCAGTTTACCCCAGCTCCAGAGGCGCCCCTCGGCCCTGATCAGCAGGCTGTGCCCATTCCCACCATTCCCATTCCCAATCCCATTCCCAATCCCAGTTTACCCCAGCTCCAGAGGCGCCCCTCGGCGCTGATCAGCAGGCTGTGCCCATTCCCACCATTCCCAATCCCATTCCCAATCCCAGTTTACCCCAGCTCCAGAGGCGCCCCTCGGTGCTGATCAGCAGGCTGTGCCCATTCCCACCATTCCCAATCCCATTCCCAATCCCAGTTTACCCCAGCTCCAGAGGCGCCCCTCGGCGCTGATCAGCAGGCTGTGCCCATTCCCACCATTCCCATTCCCGTTCCCATTCCCAATCCCAGTTTACCCCAGCTCCAGAGGCGCCCCTCGGTGCTGATCAGCAGGCTGTGCCCATTCCCACCATTCCCAATCCCAATCCCGTTCCCAATCCCAGTTTACCCCAGCTCCAGAGGCGCCCCTCGGCGCTGATCAGCAGGCTGTGCCCATTCCCACCATTCCCAATCCCATTCCCAATCCCAGTTTACCCCAGCTCCAGAGGTGCCCCTCGGCGCTGATCAGCAGGCTGTGCCCATTCCCACCATTCCCAATCCCGTTCCCATTCCCAATCCCAGTTTACCCCAGCTCCAGAGGCGCCCCTCGGCGCTGATCAGCAGGCTGTGCCCATTCCCACCATTCCCAATCCCAATCCCGTTCCCAATCCCAGTTTACCCCAGCTCCAGAGGCGCCCCTCGGCGCTGATCAGCAGGCTGTGCCCATTCCCACCATTCCCATTCCCAATCCCATTCCCAATCCCAGTTTACCCCAGCTCCAGAGGCGCCCCTCGGCGCTGATCAGCAGGCTGTGCCCATTCCCACCATTCCCATTCCCAATCCCATTCCCAATCCCAGTTTACCCCAGCTCCAGAGGCGCCCCTCGGCGCTGATCAGCAGGCTGTGCCCATTCCCACCATTCCCATTCCCAATCCCATTCCCAATCCCAGTTTACCCCAGCTCCAGAGGCGCCCCTCGGCGCTGATCAGCAGGCTGTGCCCATTCCCACCATTCCCATTCCCATTCCCAATCCCATTCCCAGTTTACCCCAGCTCCAGAGGCGCCCCTCGGCGCTGATCAGCAGGCTGTGCCCATTCCCACCATTCCCAATCCCGTTCCCATTCCCAATCCCAGTTTACCCCAGCTCCAGAGGCGCCCCTCGGCGCTGATCAGCAGGCTGTGCCCATTCCCACCATTCCCATTCCCGTTCCCATTCCCAATCCCAGTTTACCCCAGCTCCAGAGGCGCCCCTCGGCGCTGATCAGCAGGCTGTGCCCATTCCCACCATTCCCATTCCCATTCCCAATCCCAGTTTACCCCAGCTCCAGAGGCGCCCCTCGGCGCTGATCAGCAGGCTGTGCCCATTCCCACCATTCCCATTCCCATTCCCAATCCCAGTTTACCCCAGCTCCAGAGGCGCCCCTCGGCGCTGATCAGCAGGCTGTGCCCATTCCCACCATTCCCATTCCCGTTCCCATTCCCAATCCCAGTTTACCCCAGCTCCAGAGGTGCCCCTCGGCGCTGATCAGCAGGCTGTGCCCATTCCCACCATTCCCAATCCCGTTCCCAATCCCAGTTTACCCCAGCTCCAGAGGCGCCCCTCGGCGCTGATCAGCAGGCTGTGCCCATTCCCACCATTCCCAATCCCGTTCCCATTCCCAATCCCAGTTTACCCCAGCTCCAGAGGCGCCCCTCGGCGCTGATCAGCAGGCTGTGCCCATTCCCACCATTCCCATTCCCGTTCCCATTCCCAATCCCAGTTTACCCCAGCTCCAGAGGCGCCCCTCGGCGCTGATCAGCAGGCTGTGCCCATTCCCACCGTTCCCATTCCCGTTCCCATTCCCAATCCCAGTTTACCCCAGCTCCAGAGGCGCCCCTCGGCGCTGATCAGCAGGCTGTGCCCATTCCCACCATTCCCATTCCCGTTCCCATTCCCAATCCCAGTTTACCCCAGCTCCAGAGGCGCCCCTCGGTGCTGATCAGCAGGCTGTGCCCATTCCCAGCATTCCCAATCCCATTCCCAATCCCAGTTTACCCCAGCTCCAGAGGCGCCCCTCGGCGCTGATCTGCAGGCTGTGCCCATTCCCACCATTCCCAATCCCGTTCCCATTCCCAATCCCAGTTTACCCCAGCTCCAGAGGCGCCCCTCGGCGCTGATCAGCAGGCTCTGCCCATTCCCACCATTCCCATTCCCGTTCCCATTCCCAATCCCAGTTTACCCCAGCTCCAGAGGCGCCCCTCGGTGCTGATCAGCAGGCTGTGCCCATTCCCACCATTCCCAATCCCATTCCCAATCCCAGTTTACCCCAGCTCCAGAGGCGCCCCTCGGCGCTGATCAGCAGGCTGTGCCCATTCCCACCATTCCCAATCCCATTCCCATTCCCAATCCCAGTTTACCCCAGCTCCAGAGGCGCCCCTCGGCGCTGATCAGCAGGCTGTGCCCATTCCCACCATTCCCATTCCCAATCCCATTCCCAATCCCAGTTTACCCCAGCTCCAGAGGCGCCCCTCGGCGCTGATCAGCAGGCTCTGCCCATTCCCACCATTCCCATTCCCGTTCCCATTCCCAATCCCAGTTTACCCCAGCTCCAGAGGTGCCCCTCGGCGCTGATCAGCAGGCTGTGCCCATTCCCACCATTCCCAATCCCATTCCCAATCCCAGTTTACCCCAGCTCCAGAGGTGCCCCTCGGCGCTGATCAGCAGGCTGTGCCCATTCCCACCATTCCCATTCCCGTTCCCATTCCCAATCCCAGTTTACCCCAGCTCCAGAGGCGCCCCTCGGCGCTGATCAGCAGGCTGTGCCCATTCCCACCATTCCCAATCCCATTCCCAATCCCAGTTTACCCCAGCTCCAGAGGCGCCCCTCGGTGCTGATCAGCAGGCTGTGCCCATTCCCACCATTCCCAATCCCATTCCCAATCCCAGTTTACCCCAGCTCCAGAGGCGCCCCTCGGCGCTGATCAGCAGGCTCTGCCCATTCCCACCATTCCCAATCCCAATCCCGTTCCCAATCCCAGTTTACCCCAGCTCCAGAGGCGCCCCTCGGCGCTGATCAGCAGGCTGTGCCCATTCCCACCATTCCCATTCCCGTTCCCATTCCCAATCCCAGTTTACCCCAGCTCCAGAGGTGCCCCTCGGCGCTGATCAGCAGGCTGTGCCCATTCCCACCATTCCCATTCCCGTTCCCATTCCCAATCCCAGTTTACCCCAGCTCCAGAGGCGCCCCTCGGTGCTGATCAGCAGGCTGTGCCCATTCCCACCATTCCCGTTCCCATTCCCAATCCCAGTTTACCCCAACTCCAGAGGCGCCCCTCGGCGCTGATCAGCAGGCTGTGCCCATTCCCACCGTTCCCATTCCCATTCCCATTCCCATTCCCAATCCCAGTTTACCCCAACTCCAGAGGCGCCCCTCGGCGCTGATCAGCAGGCTGTGCCCATTCCCACCGTTCCCATTCCCAATCCCATTCCCATTCCCAATCCCAGTTTACCCCAGCTCCAGAGGCGCCCCTCGGCGCTGATCAGCAGGCTGTGCCCATTCCCACCATTCCCAATCCCATTCCCAATCCCAGTTTACCCCAGCTCCAGAGGCGCCCCTCGGCGCTGATCAGCAGGCTGTGCCCATTCCCACCATTCCCGTTCCCATTCCCAATCCCAGTTTACCCCAGCTCCAGAGGCGCCCCTCGGCGCTGATCAGCAGGCTGTGCCCATTCCCACCATTCCCATTCCCATTCCCAATCCCAGTTTACCCCAGCTCCAGAGGCGCCCCTCGGCGCTGATCAGCAGGCTGTGCCCATTCCCACCATTCCCATTCCCGTTCCCATTCCCAATCCCAGTTTACCCCAGCTCCAGAGGCGCCCCTCGGCGCTGATCAGCAGGCTGTGCCCATTCCCACCATTCCCAATCCCGTTCCCATTCCCAATCCCAGTTTACCCCAGCTCCAGAGGCGCCCCTCGGCGCTGATCTGCAGGCTGTGCCCATTCCCACCATTCCCAATCCCATTCCCAATCCCAGTTTACCCCAGCTCCAGAGGCGCCCCTCGGCGCTGATCAGCAGGCTGTGCCCATTCCCACCATTCCCATTCCCGTTCCCATTCCCAATCCCAGTTTACCCCAGCTCCAGAGGCGCCCCTCGGCGCTGATCACCAGGCTGTGCCCATTCCCACCATTCCCAATCCCGTTCCCATTCCCAATCCCAGTTTACCCCAGCTCCAGAGGCGCCCCTCGGCGCTGATCAGCAGGCTGTGCCCATTCCCACCATTCCCAATCCCGTTCCCAATCCCAGTTTACCCCAGCTCCAGAGGCGCCCCTCGGTGCTGATCAGCAGGCTGTGCCCATTCCCACCATTCCCATTCCCGTTCCCATTCCCAATCCCAGTTTACCCCAGCTCCAGAGGCGCCCCTCGGCCCTGATCAGCAGGCTGTGCCCATTCCCACCATTCCCATTCCCAATCCCGTTCCCAATCCCAGTTTACCCCAGCTCCAGAGGCGCCCCTCGGCGCTGATCAGCAGGCTGTGCCCATTCCCACCATTCCCAATCCCGTTCCCAATCCCAGTTTACCCCAGCTCCAGAGGCGCCCCTCGGCGCTGATCTGCAGGCTGTGCCCATTCCCACCATTCCCAATCCCGTTCCCATTCCCAATCCCAGTTTACCCCAGCTCCAGAGGCGCCCCTCGGCGCTGATCAGCAGGCTGTGCCCATTCCCACCATTCCCATTCCCAATCCCATTCCCAATCCCAGTTTACCCCAGCTCCAGAGGCGCCCCTCGGCGCTGATCAGCAGGCTGTGCCCATTCCCACCATTCCCATTCCCGTTCCCGTTCCCAATCCCAGTTTACCCCAGCTCCAGAGGCGCCCCTCGGCGCTGATCAGCAGGCTCTGCCCATTCCCACCATTCCCATTCCCATTCCCATTCCCATTCCCAATCCCAGTTTACCCCAGCTCCAGAGGCGCCCCTCGGTGCTGATCAGCAGGCTGTGCCCATTCCCACCATTCCCAATCCCATTCCCAATCCCAGTTTACCCCAGCTCCAGAGGCGCCCCTCGGCGCTGATCAGCAGGCTGTGCCCATTCCCACCATTCCCATTCCCGTTCCCGTTCCCAATCCCAGTTTACCCCAGCTCCAGAGGCGCCCCTCGGCGCTGATCAGCAGGCTGTGCCCATTCCCACCATTCCCAATCCCATTCCCAATCCCAGTTTACCCCAGCTCCAGAGGCGCCCCTCGGCGCTGATCAGCAGGCTCTGCCCATTCCCACCATTCCCATTCCCATTCCCAATCCCAGTTTACCCCAGCTCCAGAGGCGCCCCTCGGCGCTGATCAGCAGGCTGTGCCCATTCCCACCATTCCCATTCCCAATCCCATTCCCAATCCCAGTTTACCCCAGCTCCAGAGGCGCCCCTCGGCGCTGATCAGCAGGCTCTGCCCATTCCCACCATTCCCATTCCCGTTCCCATTCCCAATCCCAGTTTACCCCAGCTCCAGAGGCGCCCCTCGGCGCTGATCAGCAGGCTGTGCCCATTCCCACCATTCCCATTCCCGTTCCCGTTCCCAATCCCAGTTTACCCCAGCTCCAGAGGCGCCCCTCGGCGCTGATCAGCAGGCTGTGCCCATTCCCACCATTCCCATTCCCATTCCCATTCCCATTCCCAATCCCAGTTTACCCCAGCTCCAGAGGCGCCCCTCGGTGCTGATCAGCAGGCTGTGCCCATTCCCACCATTCCCAATCCCATTCCCAATCCCAGTTTACCCCAGCTCCAGAGGCGCCCCTCGGCGCTGATCAGCAGGCTGTGCCCATTCCCACCATTCCCATTCCCGTTCCCGTTCCCAATCCCAGTTTACCCCAGCTCCAGAGGCGCCCCTCGGCGCTGATCAGCAGGCTGTGCCCATTCCCACCATTCCCAATCCCATTCCCAATCCCAGTTTACCCCAGCTCCAGAGGCGCCCCTCGGCGCTGATCAGCAGGCTGTGCCCATTCCCACCATTCCCAATCCCGTTCCCAATCCCAGTTTACCCCAGCTCCAGAGGCGCCCCTCGGCGCTGATCAGCAGGCTGTGCCCATTCCCACCATTCCCAATCCCATTCCCATTCCCAATCCCAGTTTACCCCAGCTCCAGAGGCGCCCCTCGGCGCTGATCAGCAGGCTGTGCCCATTCCCACCATTCCCATTCCCGTTCCCATTCCCAATCCCAGTTTACCCCAGCTCCAGAGGCGCCCCTCGGCGCTGATCAGCAGGCTGTGCCCATTCCCACCATTCCCATTCCCGTTCCCATTCCCAATCCCAGTTTACCCCAGCTCCAGAGGCGCCCCTCGGCGCTGATCAGCAGGCTGTGCCCATTCCCACCATTCCCAATCCCATTCCCAATCCCAGTTTACCCCAGCTCCAGAGGCGCCCCTCGGCGCTGATCAGCAGGCTGTGCCCATTCCCACCATTCCCATTCCCATTCCCAATCCCAGTTTACCCCAGCTCCAGAGGCGCCCCTCGGCGCTGATCAGCAGGCTGTGCCCATTCCCACCATTCCCAATCCCGTTCCCAATCCCAGTTTACCCCAGCTCCAGAGGCGCCCCTCGGCGCTGATCTGCAGGCTGTGCCCATTCCCACCATTCCCAATCCCGTTCCCAATCCCAGTTTACCCCAGCTCCAGAGGCGCCCCTCGGCGCTGATCTGCAGGCTGTGCCCATTCCCACCATTCCCAATCCCGTTCCCATTCCCAATCCCAGTTTACCCCAGCTCCAGAGGCGCCCCTCGGCGCTGATCAGCAGGCTGTGCCCATTCCCACCATTCCCAATCCCGTTCCCATTCCCAATCCCAGTTTACCCCAGCTCCAGAGGCGCCCCTCGGCGCTGATCAGCAGGCTGTGCCCATTCCCACCATTCCCATTCCCAATCCCATTCCCAATCCCAGTTTACCCCAGCTCCAGAGGCGCCCCTCGGCGCTGATCAGCAGGCTGTGCCCATTCCCACCATTCCCATTCCCGTTCCCGTTCCCAATCCCAGTTTACCCCAGCTCCAGAGGCGCCCCTCGGCGCTGATCAGCAGGCTCTGCCCATTCCCACCATTCCCATTCCCATTCCCATTCCCATTCCCAATCCCAGTTTACCCCAGCTCCAGAGGCGCCCCTCGGTGCTGATCAGCAGGCTGTGCCCATTCCCACCATTCCCAATCCCATTCCCAATCCCAGTTTACCCCAGCTCCAGAGGCGCCCCTCGGCGCTGATCAGCAGGCTGTGCCCATTCCCACCATTCCCATTCCCGTTCCCGTTCCCAATCCCAGTTTACCCCAGCTCCAGAGGCGCCCCTCGGCGCTGATCAGCAGGCTGTGCCCATTCCCACCATTCCCAATCCCATTCCCAATCCCAGTTTACCCCAGCTCCAGAGGCGCCCCTCGGCGCTGATCAGCAGGCTCTGCCCATTCCCACCATTCCCATTCCCATTCCCAATCCCAGTTTACCCCAGCTCCAGAGGCGCCCCTCGGCGCTGATCAGCAGGCTGTGCCCATTTCCACCATTCCCATTCCCAATCCCATTCCCAATCCCAGTTTACCCCAGCTCCAGAGGCGCCCCTCGGCGCTGATCAGCAGGCTCTGCCCATTCCCACCATTCCCATTCCCGTTCCCATTCCCAATCCCAGTTTACCCCAGCTCCAGAGGCGCCCCTCGGCGCTGATCAGCAGGCTGTGCCCATTCCCACCATTCCCATTCCCGTTCCCGTTCCCAATCCCAGTTTACCCCAGCTCCAGAGGCGCCCCTCGGCGCTGATCAGCAGGCTGTGCCCATTCCCACCATTCCCATTCCCATTCCCATTCCCATTCCCAATCCCAGTTTACCCCAGCTCCAGAGGCGCCCCTCGGTGCTGATCAGCAGGCTGTGCCCATTCCCACCATTCCCAATCCCATTCCCAATCCCAGTTTACCCCAGCTCCAGAGGCGCCCCTCGGCGCTGATCAGCAGGCTGTGCCCATTCCCACCATTCCCATTCCCGTTCCCGTTCCCAATCCCAGTTTACCCCAGCTCCAGAGGCGCCCCTCGGCGCTGATCAGCAGGCTGTGCCCATTCCCACCATTCCCAATCCCATTCCCAATCCCAGTTTACCCCAGCTCCAGAGGCGCCCCTCGGCGCTGATCAGCAGGCTCTGCCCATTCCCACCATTCCCATTCCCATTCCCAATCCCAGTTTACCCCAGCTCCAGAGGCGCCCCTCGGCGCTGATCAGCAGGCTGTGCCCATTCCCACCATTCCCATTCCCATTCCCATTCCCATTCCCAATCCCAGTTTACCCCAGCTCCAGAGGCGCCCCTCGGTGCTGATCAGCAGGCTGTGCCCATTCCCACCATTCCCAATCCCATTCCCAATCCCAGTTTACCCCAGCTCCAGAGGCGCCCCTCGGCGCTGATCAGCAGGCTGTGCCCATTCCCACCATTCCCATTCCCGTTCCCGTTCCCAATCCCAGTTTACCCCAGCTCCAGAGGCGCCCCTCGGCGCTGATCAGCAGGCTGTGCCCATTCCCACCATTCCCAATCCCGTTCCCAATCCCAGTTTACCCCAGCTCCAGAGGCGCCCCTCGGCGCTGATCAGCAGGCTGTGCCCATTCCCACCATTCCCAATCCCATTCCCATTCCCAATCCCAGTTTACCCCAGCTCCAGAGGCGCCCCTCGGCGCTGATCAGCAGGCTGTGCCCATTCCCACCATTCCCATTCCCGTTCCCATTCCCAATCCCAGTTTACCCCAGCTCCAGAGGCGCCCCTCGGCGCTGATCAGCAGGCTGTGCCCATTCCCACCATTCCCAATCCCATTCCCAATCCCAGTTTACCCCAGCTCCAGAGGCGCCCCTCGGCGCTGATCAGCAGGCTCTGCCCATTCCCACCATTCCCGTTCCCATTCCCAATCCCAGTTTACCCCAGCTCCAGAGGCGCCCCTCGGCGCTGATCAGCAGGCTGTGCGCGGCGCAGGGCCCCGACACCACGGAGCGCACCCGCAGCCCCGCCAGGCCCCCGTAGCGGTGCGGCCCCCACAGGTTCTGGCCCAGGTTCCGGTAGGCGGCTGGCGACGGGAGAAACGGGAATGGCGCCGGTTAGCCCGGGGAAAAACGGGAATGGTGCCGGTTATCACGAGAAAAATGGGAATGGCTGGGGTATCCAGGGAAAAACGGGAATGGCCCCGGGTGTCCCAGGGAAAATGGGAATGGTGCCAGTTAGCCCGGGGAGAAACGGGAATGACTGGGGCATCCAGGGAAAAATGGGAATGGCGCCAGTATCCGGGAGAAACGGGAATGGTGCCGTTATCCGGGAAAATGGGAATGGCCCCGGTATCCGGGGAAAAATGGGAATGGTCTCTGGTATCCAGGAGAAATGGGAATGGGCCCAGTTAGCACAGGAAAAATGGGAATGGCGCCAGTATCCTGGGAAAATGGGAATGGCCTCAGTATCCAGGGAAAAATGGGAATGGCACCGTTATCCAGTGAAAAAAGGGAATGGCCCCGGTTATCTGGGAAAACGGGAATGGCCCCAGTTATCCAGGGAAAATGGGAATGGCCCCGGTATCTGGGGAAAAACAGGAATGGCCCCGGTATCCAGGAAAAATGGGAATGGCTGGGGTATCCAGGGAAAAACGGGAATGGCCCCATTATCCAGGGAAAAGTGGGAATGGCCCTGGTTATCTGGGAAAAACGGGAATGGCACCGTTATCCGGGAAAACGGGAGCAGCCCAGTTATCCCGAGTTTTTCCCAATAAATAAATGGGAATGTTCCCTCATCCCAGGTTTTCCTGATAAATAAATGGGAATGCTCCCCTCATCCCCAAAACCCTCCCGAACTCAGGGTGAACTCCTCTCCCAGTTAATGAGCGGGATCAATTAACGAAGGAACGAATTAATGCCGTTAATTAATGACAGCCCCATTAAAACAAACGGGAAAATCAATGAACTTCATCCCAAAATTCAGGGCCGGAGCTCGGCTCTGCAGCAGAGCTGGGGCCCCCCAAAACCTGCCCCAATTAAGGTGGGAAACTGAGGTTCCTCCCCCAATTAACCAATTAATTAATTTAATTAACAGGTTAGCATGAGGAGAAATTAATGAAGTTTAAATGCACCCAAAATTCAGGGCCGGAGCTCGGCTCTGCAGCAGAGCTGGGGCACCCCAAGCTCTGGCCCCCATTAGGAGGTGCAGCTGTGATTCCCCCCCCAATTAACCAATTAATTAATTTAATTAACACGTTAGCATGAGAAGGAGAGAAATTAACGAAGTTTAAACGCACCCAGAACGGGGCAGGGCCTGAGCTCGGCTCTGCAGCAGAGCTGGGGCACCCCAAAACCTGCCCCAATTAAGGTGGGAGACTGGGGCTCCCCCAATTAACCAATTAATTAATTTAATTAACAGGTTAACATGAAAAGGAGAGAAATTAATGAACTTCAAACGCATCCCAAATTCAGGGCCGGAGCTCGGCTCTGCAGCAGAGCTGGGGCACCCCAAAACCTGCCCCAATTAAGGTGGGAAACTGAGGCTCCTCCCCCAATTAACCAATTAATTAATTTAATTAAGAAGTTAGGATGAGGAGAAATTAATGAAGTTTAAATGCACCCAAAATTCAGGGCCGGAGCTCGGCTCTGCAGCAGAGCTGGGGCCCCCCAAAACCTGCCCCAATTAAGGTGGGAGACTGGGGCTCCCCCCCCAATTAACCAATTAATTGATTTAATTAACAGGTTAACATGAAAAGGAGAGGAATTAATGAAGTTTAAATGCACCCAAAACAGAGCAGGGCTGGAGCTCGGCTCTGCAGCAGAGCTGGGGCCCCCCAAAACCTGCCCCAATTAAGGTGGGAGACTGGGGCTCCCCCCCCAATTAACCAATTAATTAATTTAATTAACAGGTTAGCATGAGGAGAAATTAATGAACTTCAAACGCATCCCAAATTCAGGGCCGGAGCTCGGCTCTGCAGCAGAGCTGGGGCACCCCAAAACCTGCCCCAATTAAGGTGGGAGACTGAGGCTCCTCCCCCAATTAACCAATTAATTAATTTAATTAACAAGTTAACATGAGAAGGAGAGAAATTAACGAAGTTTAAACGCATCCCAAATTCAGGGCCGGAGCTCGGCTCTGCAGCAGAGCTGGGGCACCCCAAAACCTGCCCCAATTAAGGAAATGGAGGCTCCTCCTCCCCCCCGTTAATTAATGAATGACTTAATTAATTTTGGACGTTAATTACCTATAACCTCACGCGAAGGAGGTAGATTAATGAACCGTAAGTGCATGCAAATAAGCTGAGCCCTGGTTTGGCCGGGGCGCCCCAAGTTCTGGCCCCAGTTCTGACCCCAAACTGCGACTCCTCCCCCCAATTAACAAATTAAATTAATTAAACACGGCCAAACCAAAGAAGCAGGAAAAGGAAGGAGCTGAACAATGAACAAAGCCCGACTTTGGCTCGGCTGGAGAGCCAGGACACCCCAAATCCCGGCCCCCAATTAAGAGGGGCAGCCCTAACTCCTCCCCCAGCTGATTAACGAGGATTAATTAAAGCCGAACGCCCCCAATTAAGCAAATGAACGGCCCAGAGAGAACGGGCGGGGCAGGAACAGGTCCCCCTGCAGGAGCTCCCCAAATCCCGGCTGCAGAGGGAGCCCCTCGCGGAAGGCTCGTTAGCCGAAGGCGTAATTAAACACGGGTGCCTAATTAAGAACAATTAACGAGTCGCAGCCCGAGGTGGGAGGAGCCTCTGCGCTGTGGCTGCAATAACGACCCAGGGCCAACCAGCACCGAGGAGATGGGAAGGATAATTAGGGACCAGCAGTAATTAACCGGAGAGAACGACTCGTTAGGGACGCGCCAAAAACGAACCAATTAATTAATGAATCGTTAGAACAGCGCTGGCCTCAGAGGGCCGGGGCACCCCGAGCTCCGGCCCAGATCTGCAGAGGTTGGGGGAGCCCCTCCAAAAGGCTTCGTTAGTTTTTAATTGCTTAATTAGCCTTGCGAATTAAAAATCAATTAAGCCGTGAGGCACAGAAAGAGATTAATTAATGAATGTCCACGGGCAGCCAAAGGGGTGACACCGGGGCCACGGCTCCCCAGACGGGCATTAATTACTCATTAACCCCCAATTAATAGCAATTAATCCCACGGCCATTAATGAGGGCCCTACCGGACCCCAGAAGTTCATTGATTACAAATGAACCCCAAATTAATACCGATTAATTAAGCAGCCGTTAATGAAGTCCTACCCTGCTCCAAAAGTTTATTGATTACAAATGAACCCCAAATTAATTATAATTAATCAAAGAGCTGTTAATGAGGGCCCTACCCTGCCCTGAAACATTGATTGATTACGAATTAACCCCCAATTAATACCAGTTAATTAAGCAGCCGTTAATGAAGTCCTACCCTGCTCCAAAAGTTTATTGATTACAAATTAACCCCCAATTAATACCAATTAATTAAATAGCCCTACTCTGCCCCAAAACATTCATTGATAACTAATTAACCCCAAATTAATTATAATTAAACGAAGAGCCATTAATGAGGGCCCTACCCTGCCCTGAAACATTCATTGATAACTAATTAACCCCAAATTAATTATAATTAATCAATCAAAGAGCCGTTAATGAGGGCCCTATCCTGCCCCAAAACATTCATTGATAGCTAATTAACCCCAAATTAATTATAATTAATCAAAGAGCCGTTAATGAGGCCCTACCCTGCCCCGAAACATTGATTGATTACGAATTAACCCCCAATTAATACCGATTAATTAAGCAGACATTAATGAGGTCCTACCCGGCCCTGAAACATTCACTGATTATGAATTAACCCCCAATTAATACCGATTAATTAAGCAGACGTTAACGAGGCCCAAACCTGCCCTGAAACATTCATTGATTACGAATTAACCCCCAATTAACACTGATTAATTAAGCAGCCGTTAGCGAGGCCCTGCCCCGCTCGGACACACGGACAGGTGGCTGATCGAGGGCGGTAATTAGCGGTAATTAGCGGTAATTAACGGGCCCTACCCTGCTGTTTAGGCACTTCCTTGCGGCCGATCAGGTCCCAGTTGGTGGCCCCGAAAATGAGGAGCTGGCCCCGGCTCTTGGAGCCCTCGAGCTTCTGTGGGGACACGGAGCGGAGAGAGGGGTCAGGGACAGACGGACAGACGGACAGAGGGGTCAGGGACAGACGGACAGAGGGACAGACGGACAGAGGGGTCAGGGACAGAGGGACAGAGGGGTCAGGGACAGAGGGACAGAGGGACAGAGGGGTCAGGGACAGAGGGACAGACGGACAGAGGGACAGAGGGGTCAGGGACAGACGGACAGACGGACAGAGGGGTCAGGGACAGACGGACAGACGGACAGAGGGACAGAGGGGACAGAGGGACAGAGGGGTCAGGGACAGAGGGACAGACGGACAGAGGGACAGAGGGGTCAGGGACAGACGGACAGACGGACAGACGGACAGAGGGGTCAGGGACAGACGGACAGAGGGACAGAGGGGTCAGGGACAGAGGGACAGAGGGGTCAGGGACAGACGGACAGAGGGACAGAGGGGTCAGGGACAGAGGGACAGAGGGGTCAGGGACAGAGGGACAGACGGACAGAGGGACAGAGGGACAGACGGACAGAGGGGTCAGGGACAGAGGGACAGGGGGACAGAGGGCTCAGGGACAGAGGGA
>NC_091034.1:1128306-1185806 GCF_041296385.1 Aphelocoma coerulescens
ATTTTCCCCCCCAAATTAAATTCATTATTTCCAAAGGGATTTCCACCCCCCCAAAAATTAAATTCACTCATTCCAAAGGATTTTTCCCCCCCAAATTAAATTAACTTATTCCAAAGGGATTTTTCTCCCCAAAAATTAAATTCATTCATTCTAAAGGGATTTCCCCCCCAAAAAATTAAATTCACTCATTCCAAAGGATTTTTCTCCCCCAAATTAATTTCACTTATTCCAAATGGATTTTTCCCCCCCCAAAAATTAAATTCACTCATTCCAAAGGGATTTTCCCCCCCAGAAATTAAATTCACTCATTCCAAAGGGATTTTTCCCCCCCCAAATTAAATTAACTTATTCCAAATGGATTTTTCCCCCCCAAAAATAAATTCACTCATTCCAAAGGGATTTTTCCCCCCAAATTAATTTCACTTTTTCCAAATGGATTTTTTCCCCCAAAAAAATTAATTTCACTCATTCCAAAGGATTTCTTCCCCCCCCCCCCCCCCAAAATAATGGCACAGATTCCCAAGGATTCCTCCAAATGAATTCCTCTATTCCAGAGGCTCTTTCCCTCCCTCAAAAACTCAAATGCACACATTTAAAAGTGGATTTTTTTCCCCAGAAATAAATGGGAATATTCCCTTTATTCCAAGGTTTTCCACCCAAAGCTCAATGCACACATTTATAAGTGGATTTTTCCCAAGAAATAAATGGGAATATTCCCCTTATTCCAAATTTTCCCCAAGAAATAAATGGGAATATTCCCTTTATTCCAAGTGTTCCATCCCCCAGCTAAATGCAGATATTTAAAAGTGGATTTTTTCCCAAGAAATAAATGGGAATATTCCCTTTATTCCAAGGTTTTCCACCCAAAGCTCAATGCACACATTTATAAGTGGATTTTCCCCAAGAAATAAATGGGAATATTCCCCTTATTCCAAATTTTCCATCCCCCAGCTAAATGCAGATATTTAAAAATGGTTTTTTTCCCAAGAAATAAATGGGAATATTCCCTTTTTTCCAAGGCTTTTCCAAGAAATAAATGGGAATATTCCCCTTATTCCAAATTTTCCACCCCCAGCTAAATGCAGATATTTAAAAATGGTTTTTTTCCCAAGAAATAAATGGGAATATTCCCTTTATTCCAAGGCTTTTCCCCAAGAAATAAATGGGAATATTCCCCTTATTCCAAATTTTCCATCCCCCAGCTAAATGCAGATATTTAAAAATGGTTTTTTTTTCCCGAGAAATAAATGGGAATATTCCCTTTTTTCCAAGGCTTTTCCAAGAAATAAATGGGAATATTCCCCTTATTCCAAGGTTTCCACCCCCAGCTCAATGCAGATATTTAAAAGTGGATTTTTCCCAAGAAATAAATGGGAATATTCCCCTTTATTCCAAGTGTTCCACCCCAAGCTAAATGCAGCTATTTAAAAGTGGATTTTTCCAAGAACTAAATCCACTTTTTGCCTTTATTTCCAAGGGTTTTCCCAAAAAATCAGTGCCCATATTCCCTTTATTCCGAGTTTTCCACCCAAAGCTCAATGCACACGTTAAAAAGTGGATTTTCCCCAAGAAATGAATGGAAATATTCCCTTTATTCCAAGGTTTTCCCAATAAATAAATGGGAATATTCCCTTTTTTCCAAGGCTTTTCCAAGAAATAAATGGGAATATTCCCCTTATTCCAAGGGTTGGTGGCACCTTGGGAATTTGGGATGGATTTGGGGTATTTGGGATAAATGTGGGGTATCTGGGATAAATGTGGGATATGATTTGGGATAAATGTGGGCTATTATTTGGGATATTTGGGATAAATGTGGGGTATTTGGGATGGATTTGGGATATTTGGGATGGATTCGGAATATTTGGGATAAATGTGGGCTATTATTTGGGAGAAATGTGGGATATTTGGGATAAATGTGGAATATTATTTGGGATAAATGTCGGATATTTTGGATAAATGTGGAATATTATTTGGGATAAATGTGGGCTATGATTTGGGATAACTGTGGGATATTTGGGATAAATGTGGGCTATGATTTGGGATAACTGTGGGATATTTGGGATGGATTTGGGATATTTGGGATAAATGTGGGCTATGATTTGGGATGGATTTGGGATATTTGGGATGGATTTGGGCTATTTGGGATAACTGTGGGCTAGGATTTGGGATATCATTGCAGCATCCGATGCTTCTCCAAAGCCTGATGCAATCCCAAGGGATGATGCAATTCTGGGACCTGAGCCCGCGGAATTCCAGTGGAAACCCCCCCAAAATCCCCCCCCAAAAAAACCCCAGGAAAAGCCTTGGGATGAAGGAAAACGGGTTCCAACCCCCCCTAAGGAATTCCTTACTCACGGAACGAGCCCCCAGCACTTCCAGCATCCCTTCCAGGGCCGGGGGAACGGGGCCGCTCAGGGATTCTGCGGGATTTCCATGGGAATGGGACGGGCCGAGCCCCTGCCGGAGCCGGGATCCGGCGGCTGAGCCCCCAAAAATGGGATTTTTCCCCCCAAAAGGCCCGGCCGGGATTTATAGGGAGAGGGGAAGGTTCGGGACAGGCCGGGGCAGGCCGGGGGTGGAACTGGTTTTTCCTGGGATACGGAAAAAACTGGATCAGGCCGGGGAGGCTGGAGCGGCTCACCCGGGATAACCCCGGCCCCGCTCTGCAGGGATCCCAAATCCCGGCGGCAGCGCCCCCCGGGAAAGGGCTCGGGGTGTTCCTGGGATTGGGATCGCCGGGAAAGGGGGATTTGTGTGGGATTGGGATCGCTGGGAAAGGGGGATTTGTGGGATTGGGATCGCTGGGAAAGGGGGAATCTGTGTGGGATTGGGATCGCTGGGAAAGGGGGATTTGTGGGATTGGGATCGCCGGGAAAGGGGGATTTGTGTGGGATTGGGATCGCTGGGAAAGGGGGATTTGTGGATTGGGATCGCTGGGAGAGGGGGATTTGTGGGACTGGGATCGCTGGGAAAGGGGGATTTGTGGATTGGGATCGCTGGGAGAGGGGGATTTGTGTAGGATTGGGATCGCTGGGAAAGGGGGATTTGTGGGACTGGGATCGCTGGGAAAGGGGGATTTGTGTGGGATTGGGATCGCTGGGAAAGGGGGATTTGTGGGATTGGGATCGCTGGGAAAGGGGGATTTGTGTGGGATTGGATCACTGGGAAAAGGGGGAATCTCTGGGATTGGGATCGCTGGGAAAGGGGGATTTGTGTCCATAGGGCCTGGAATCTTTGGGAAAGGGGGATTTGTGGGATTGGGATCGCTGGGAAAGGGGGAATCTGTGGGATTGGGATCCCTGGGAAAGGGGGAATCTCTGGGATTGGATCGCTGGGAAAGGGGGATTTGTGGGATTGGATCGCTGGGAAAGGGGGATTTGTGTCCATAGGGATGGGAATCTTTGGGAAAGGGGGAATCTGTGGGATTGGGATCGCTGGGAAAGGGGGAATCCCTGGGATTGGGATCGCTGGGAAAAGGGGATTTGTGTGGGATTGGGATCACTGGGAAAGGGGGATTTGTGGGATTGGGATCTTTGGGAAGGGGGGATTTGCAGAGGGACCGTGTGCAGAAATCCCAGGATCGGGGGGCTTTGGGATTGCTGGGAATGGGGGCCCGATGGGGCTGGAGCAGCTGTGGGATGCAGGGATGGGATAGGATGGGATCGGGGTGGGATCGGGGTGGGATCGGGGTGGGATCAGGATGGGATTGGGATGGGTCGGGGTGGGATTGGGGTGGGATTGGGATGGAATAGGATGGGATTGGGGTGGGATTGGGGTGGGATCGGGGTGGGATCAGGATGGGATCAGGGGGGTATTGGGATGGGATTGGGATGGGATGCAGGGATGGGATCAGGATGGGATCAGGATGGGATTGGGATGGGATCGGGGTCGGGATCGGGGTCGGGATCGGGGTCAGGATCGGGGTCGGGATCGGGATCGGGATCGGGATCATGGTCAGGGTCGGGATCAGGATCGGGGTCGGGATCGGGATCGGGATTGGATCGGGATCAGGATCGGGGTCAGGGTCGGGATCGGGATCAGGATCGGGGTTGGGATTGGGATCGGGATCGGGGCCGGGATCGGGATCGGGGTCGGGGTCGGGATCGGGATCGGATCGGGATCGGGGTCGGGATCAGGATCAGGATCGGGGTCAGGATCGGATCGGGGTCGGGATCGGGATCAGGATCGGGATCGGGGTTGGGATCGGGGTCGGGATCGGGATGGGGGTCGGGATGGGGGTCGGGATTGGGATCAGGATCGGGGTTGGGATCGGGATCGGGTCAGGATCGGGATCGGGATCAGGATCGGGATCGGGTCAGGATCAGATCAGGATCGGGATCAGGATCGGGGTCAGGATCGGGATCGGGTCAGGATCGGGATCGGGATCAGGATCGGGATCGGGTCAGGATCGGGATCGGGTCAGGATCGGGGTCGGGATCGGGTCAGGATCGGATCGGGGTCAGGATCGGGTCGGGGTCGGGTCAGGATCGGGTCCGGATCGGGATCGGGGTCAGGATCGGGATCGGGATCGGGGTCAGGATCGGGATCAGGATCAGGATCGGGATCAGGATCAGGATCGGGTCAGGATCGGATCGGGGTCGGGATCGGGTCGGGGTTGGGATCGGGGTCGGGATCGGGGTCAGGATCGGGTCGGGGTTGGGATCGGGATCGGGTCGGGGTCAGGATCGGGGTCGGGGTCGTGATCGGGATCGGGATCAGGATCGGGATCGGGGTCAGGATCGGGATCGGGTCAGGATCGGGATCGGGGTCAGGATCGGGATCAGGATCAGGATCGGGTCAGGATCGGATCGGGGTCGGGATCGGGATCGGGTCGGGGTCGGGATCGGGATCGGGTCGGGGTCGTGATCGGGATCGGGTCAGGATCGGGATCGGGGTCAGGATCGGGTCAGGATCGGATCGGGGTTGGGATCGGGATCAGGTCGGGGTCGGGATCGGGATCGGGATCGGGGTTGGGATCGGGGTCGGGATCGGGGTCAGGATCGGGATCGGGTCGGGATTGGATCGGGATCAGGATCGGGGTCAGGGTCGGGATCGGGATCAGGATCGGGGTTGGGATTGGGATCGGGATCGGGGCCGGGATCGGGATCGGGGTCGGGGTCGGGATCGGGATCGGATCGGGATCGGGGTCGGGATCAGGATCAGGATCGGGGTCAGGATCGGATCGGGGTCGGGATCGGGATCAGGATCGGGATCGGGGTTGGGATCGGGGTCGGGATCGGGATGGGGGTCGGGATGGGGGTCGGGATTGGGATCAGGATCGGGGTTGGGATCGGGATCGGGTCAGGATCGGGATCGGGATCAGGATCGGGATCGGGTCAGGATCAGATCAGGATCGGGATCAGGATCGGGGTCAGGATCGGGATCGGGTCAGGATCGGGATCGGGATCAGGATCGGGATCGGGTCAGGATCGGGATCGGGTCAGGATCGGGGTCGGGATCGGGTCAGGATCGGATCGGGGTCAGGATCGGGTCGGGGTCGGGTCAGGATCGGGTCCGGATCGGGATCGGGGTCAGGATCGGGATCGGGATCGGGGTCAGGATCGGGATCAGGATCAGGATCGGGATCAGGATCAGGATCGGGTCAGGATCGGATCGGGGTCGGGATCGGGTCGGGGTTGGGATCGGGGTCGGGATCGGGGTCAGGATCGGGTCGGGGTTGGGATCGGGATCGGGTCGGGGTCAGGATCGGGGTCGGGGTCGTGATCGGGATCGGGATCAGGATCGGGATCGGGGTCAGGATCGGGATCGGGTCAGGATCGGGATCGGGGTCAGGATCGGGATCAGGATCAGGATCGGGTCAGGATCGGATCGGGGTCGGGATCGGGATCGGGTCGGGGTCGGGATCGGGATCGGGTCGGGGTCGTGATCGGGATCGGGTCAGGATCGGGATCGGGGTCAGGATCGGGTCAGGATCGGATCGGGGTTGGGATCGGGATCAGGTCGGGGTCGGGATCGGGATCGGGATCGGGGTCAGGATCGGGATCGGGTCGGGATCGGGGTCGGGATCGGGATCAGGATCAGGATCGGGATCAGGATCAGGATCGGGTCAGGATCGGATCGGGGTCGGGATTGGGTCGGGGTTGGGATCGGGGTCGGGATCGGGGTCAGGATCGGGATCGGGATCGGGGTCAGGATCGGGATCGGGATCAGGATCGGGATCAGGATCAGGATCGGGTCAGGATCGGATCGGGGTCGGGATCGGGTCGGGGTTGGGATCGGGGTCGGGATCGGGGTCAGGGTCGGGGTCGTGATCGGGATCGGGATCAGGATCGGGATCGGGGTCAGGATCGGGATCGGGTCAGGATCGGGATCGGGTCAGGATCGGGATCGGGGTCAGGATCGGGATCAGGATCAGGATCGGGGTCGGGATCGGGATCGGGTCGGGGTCGGGATCGGGATCGGGTCGGGGTCGGGATCGGGGTCGGGGTCGTGATCGGGATCGGGTCAGGATCAGGATCGGGGTCGGGATCGGGATCAGGTCGGGGTCGGGATCGGGATCGGGGTTGGGATCGGGGTCGGGATCGGGGTCAGGATCGGGATCGGGTCGGGATCGGGGTCGGGATCGGGGTCGGGATCGGGGTCGGGATCGGGGTCGGGGTCGGGGTCGGGGTCCGGATCAGGATCAGGATCGGGATCGGGATCGGGATTGGATCGGGATCGGGATCAGGATCGGGATCGGGATTGGATCGGGATCGGGATCGGGGTCGGGATCGGGATCGGGATCGGGGTCAGGATCGGGGTCAGGATCGGGACCGGATCGGGATCGGGATCGGGGTCGGGATCGGGTCAGGATCGGGACCGGATCGGGATCGGGATTGGGGTCGGGATCGGGCCAGGATCGGGGTCAGGATCGGATCGGGATCGGGGTTGGGATCGGGGTCGGGGTCGGGATCGGGGTCGGGGTCCGGATCAGGATCGGGATCGGGATCGGGATTGGATCGGGATCGGGATCGGGATCGGGGTCGGGATCGGGACCGGATCGGGATCGGGGTCGGGATCGGGTCAGGATCGGGGTCGGGATTGGGTCGGGATCGGGTCGGGATCGGGATCGGGATCGGGGTCCGGATCAGGATCGGGATCGGGTCGGGATCGGGATCGGGTCGGGGTTGGGATCAGGTCGGGATCGGGGTCGGGATCGGGATCGGGATCGGGGTCGGGGTCGGGATCGGGTCGGGATCGGGTCCGGATCGGGATCGGGGTCAGGATCGGGACCGGATCGGGATCGGGATCGGGAAGCCCGGGAGGCAGCGGCAGCAGATCCCAAGACGCCCGCGGGAAGGCGCTCCGGGGTCCGCAGGGAACGCGGGCAGCGAGCGGCGGCCCCGGGCCCGAATTCCCGGGATTGCAGCTCCGCGCCCGGGGATCCAGGGAAACGCAGGGCACGGGAGCCACGGAGAGCGGGAAGGCTGGAAAAGAGGGAAAAGAGAGGAAACGGGGCAGAGACGGGGACGGAACGCGGAGGGACGGAGAGAACGGAAAAGAGATCCAAGGTTTGGGATGTAAATGGAAATGAACTCGTGGAAACGCCTAAAAATACCCAAAATGTAAATACAGATGTGGATGGAACTCATATAAACATATGGAAAGGGATAGAAAAGAGATAAAATGGGAACAGAGGTGTAACTATAACTTATAAATGGATAAAATATCAAATATATCACATCTTTGGAATATAAAATATAGGATATATCAAATATGTGAAATATAAATGGAAATGTAACTCATGGAAACACCTAAAAACACCCAAAATACAAACAGAGGTGTAGATACAACTCATGTAAACATATAAAAAGGGATATAAAAGAGATAAAATGGGAACAGAGGTGTAAATATAACTTATAAATGTGTAAAATATAAAATATATCACATATGTGAAATATAAATGGAAATTAACTCATGGAAACACCTAAAACCACCCAAAATGTAAACAGAGATGTGGATATAACTCATATAAACATAGCTAAAAAGGGATATAAAAGAGATAAAATAGGGAACAGAGATGTAAATATAAGTGTACAAAATATAAAATATATCACATATTTGGAATATAAAATATAAAATATATCAAATATGTGAAATATAAATGGAAATTAACTCATGGAAACACCTAAAAACACCCAAAATACAAACAGAGATGTTGGTGTAACTCATGTAAACATATAAAAATATAAAAAGGGATATAAAAGAGATAAAATAGGGACAGAGGTGTAAATATAACTTATAAATGTGTAAAATATGAAATATATCAAATATATGGAATATAAATGGAAATTAACTCATGGAAACACCTAAAAACACCCAAAATGTAAACAGAGGTGTAGATACAACTCATATAAACACATGAAAAGGGATATAAAAGAGATAAAATGGGAACAGAGGTGTAAATATAACTTATAAATGTACAAAATATAAAATATATATTTTATATGTACAAATACAAAATATAAAATATAAAATATATTTGGAATAGAAATGGAAATTAACTCATGGAAACACCTAAAAACACCCAAAATATAAACAGAGATGTGGATGGAACTCATATAAACATATAAAAAGGGATATAAAAGAGATAAAATAGGGAACAGAGATGTAAATATAAGTGTACAAAATATAAAATATATCACATATTTGGAATATAAAATATAAAATATATCAAATATGTGAAATATAAATGGAAATTAACTCATGGAAACACCTAAAAACACCCAAAATATAAAGAGATGTAGGTGTAACTCATATAAACACATTTTAAAAGGGATATAAAAGAGATAAAATAGGGACAGAGATGTCAATATAACTTATAAATGGATAAAATATAAAATATATCAAATATATGGAATATAAATGGAAATTAACTCATGGAAACACCTAAAAACACCCAAAATACAAACAGAGATGTTGGTGTAACTCATGTAAACATATCTAAAAAGGGATATAAAATAGATAAAATGGGGACAGAGATGTCAATATAACTTATAAAATATAACTTATAAATGTACAAAATATGAAATATATCAAATATGTGAAATATAAATGGAAATGTAACTCGTGGAAACGCCTAAAAACACCCAAAATGTAAACACAGATGTAGATACAACTCATATAAACACATGAAAAGGGATATAAAAGATATAAAATAGGGAACAGAGATGTAAATATAATTTATAAATGGCTAAAATATAAAATACATCAAATATATGGAATATAAATGGAAATTAACTCATGGAAACACCTAAAAGTACCCAAAATACAAACAGAGATGTTGGTATAACTCATGTAAACATATCTAAAAAGGGATATAAAATAGATAAAATGGGGACAGAGATGTAAATGTAACTTATAAGTGTACAAAATATAAAATATATCACATATTTGGAATATAAAATATAAAATACATCAAATATGTGAAATATAAATGGAAATTAACTCATGGAAACACCTAAAAACACCCAAAATATAAAGAGATGTAGATGGAACTCATATAAACACATTTTAAAAGGGATATAAAAGAGATAAAATGGGGAACAGAGGTGTAACTATAACTTATAAATGGGTAAAATATATCAAATATATGGAATATAAATGCAAATATAACTCATGGAAACACCTAAAAGTACCCAAAATGTAAACAGAGATGTGGATACAACTCATGTAAACATATAAAAATATAAAAAGGGATATAAAATAGATAAAGTAGGAACAGAGATGTAAATATAAATTATAAAATATAACTTATAAATGGATAAAATATCAAATATATCAAATATATGGAATATAAATGGAAATTAACTCATGGAAACACCTAAAAACACCCAAAATACAAACAGAGATGTGGATATAACTCATGTAAACATAGCTAAAAAGGGATATAAAATAGATAAAATGGGAACAGAGATGTAAATATAATTTATAAATGGATAAAATATAAAATATATCAAATATATGGAATATAAATGGAAATTAACTCATGGAAACACCTAAACCCACCCAAAATGTAAACAGAGGTGTTGGTATAACTCATGTAAACATGTAAACATATAAAAAGGGACATAAAATAAAGTAGAAACAGATACAGATGTAACTTATAGAAACATAAAATATAAAAATATTTAAAGTGTATTAAATATAAATATAACTTAGAGAAACATAAAATATAAAAAGATATAAAGTGTATTAAATGTGCTATATAAATATAAATACACATATGGATATAAATACAAACATAGATATAAATATAGATATAGATACAAATGTAAATGTAAATATAAATACAAATATAGATATGAATATAAATATAAATATAAAGGCAAATACAAATATACATATAAATACAATATAAATAGAAATATAGATATATAGATATAAATACGAATATAAATATAAATACAAATACAAATATAGATATATGTACAATATAAATGGAAATATAAATATAGAGATATAAATATACATATAAATACAAATATAGATATAAATATAAATACAAATATAAATATAAATATAAATAAAAATATAGATGAAACTATAAATATAAATATAAATATAAATATAAATATAAATATAAATATAAATACAAACATAGTTATAAATACAATATAAATAGAAATATAAATACATAGATATAAATACAAATATAAATATAAATACAAATACAGAGTAAGTACAGAATATACATGTAAATATAAACATAAATACAAAATATGAATACAAATACAAAACAAATATAAATATAAATATGAATATAAATATAAATATCAATGTCAATATCAATATCAATAAATATCAATATCAATATCAATAAATATAAATACAATATAAATATAAGTGTAAATATAAATATAAAATAAATAGAAAATAAATATAAATATAAATATAAATATAAATATAAATATAAATAAATATCAATATCAATATCAATATCAATAAATATAATATAAATATAAATATAAATATAAATATAAATATAAATATAAATATAAATATAAATATAAATAAATATAAATGTCAATATCAATAAGTATAAATATAATATAAATATAAATATAGATATAAATATAAATATAAATATAAATATAAATATAAATATAAATATAAATATAAATATAAATATAAATACAATATAAATATAAATATAAATATAAATATAAATATAAATATAAATATAAATATAAATATAAATATAAATGTAAGTACAGAATAAATAAAACACAAACCACAGCTATAAATAGAAATAGATAAGTATCAATATAAATACAAAATAAATCTCAAGATCCAATTCAGCCCAGATGCAGGGAGGAGCAGAGCTGTAATTACAGCTGCAAACACAAACCTCAATTTACAATTAATTACACAAATGTATCCATTTACAATTAATTACACAAATGTATCAATTTGCAATTAATTATATAAATGTATCAATTTACAATTAATTACACAAATGTATCCATTTACAATTAATTACACAAATGTATCCATTTACAATTAATTACACAAATGTATCAATTTACAATTAATTATATAAATGTATCAATTTACAATTAATTATATAAATGTGAGTCCCAATGTCAGTGTGAGTGGGGCTGGGAAAGGGAATAGAGCTGACAGAAACTGAATTGGAAATGGAAAATTAACCTTGGCAATAAAATAGAAATATAATTACAAATAGAAATATAAAATTAACCCTGTAAATGTAAATAATAGAAATAGAAATATAAAATTAACCTTGTCAATAGAATAGAAACATAATCACAAATATAAATATAAAATTAACCTTGTAAATGGAATAGAAACATAATCACAAATATAGATATAAAATTAACCTTGTAAATGGAATAGAAACATAATCACAAATATAGATAGAAAATTAACCTTGTAAATAAAATAGAAATATAGTTACAAATGTCAATATAAAATTAACCTTATAAATATAATAGAAACATAATTACAAATATAGATATAAAATTAACCTTGTAAATAGAATAGAAACATAATCACAAATATAAATATAAAATTAACCTTGTCAATGGAATAGAAACATAATCACAAATAGAAATATAAAATTAACCTTGGCAATAGAATAGAAACATAATCACAAATATAGATATAAAATTAACCCTGTAAATAAAATAGAAATATAGTTACAAATATAAATATAAAATTAACCTTGTCAATGTAAATAATAGAAATAGAAATATAAAATTAACCTTGTAAATAGAATAGAAACATAATCACAAATATAAAATTAACCTTGTCAATGGAATAGAAATATAATCACAAATGTAAATATAAAATTAACCTTGTAAATATAATAGAAATATAGTTACAAATGGAAATATAAAATTAACCTTGTAAATAGAATAGAAACATAATCACAAATATAGATATAAAATTAACCTTGTCAATGTAAATAATAGAAATAGAAATATAAAATTAACCTTGTCAATAGAATAGAAACATAATCACAAATATAAATATAAAATTAACCTTGTCAATGTAAATAATAGAAATGGAAATATAAAATTAACCTTGTCAATGTAAATAATAGAAATAGAAATATAAAATTAACCTTGTTAATAGAATAGAAACATAATTACAAATATAGATATAAAATTAACCCTGTAAATGTAAATAATAGAAATAGAAATATAAAATTAACCTTGTCAATGGAATAGAAACATAATTACAAATATAAATATAAAATTAACCTTGTAAATAAAATAGAAACATAATCACAAATGTAAATATAAAATTAACCTTGTAAATATAATAGAAACATAATCACAAATGTAAATATAAAATTAACCTTGTCAATGGAATAGAAACATAATCACAAATATAGATATAAAATTAACCCTGTAAATAGAATAGAAACATAGTTACAAATGTAAATATAAAATTAACCTTGTAAATAAAATAGAAATATAGTTATAAATGTCAATATAAAATTAACCTTATAAATATAATAGAAACATAATCACAAATATAGATATAAAATTAACCTTGTCAATGTAAATAATAGAAATAGAAATATAAAATTAACCTTGTAAATGTAAATAATAGAAATAGAAATATAAAATTAACCTTGTCAATGGAATAGAAACATAATTACAAATATAGATAGAAAATTAACCTTGTCAATGGAATAGAAACATAATTACAAATATAGATAGAAAATTAACCTTGTCAATGTAAATAATAGAAATAGAAATATAAAATTAACCTTGTAAATGTAAATAATAGAAATAGAAATATAAAATTAACCTTGTCAATGGAATAGAAACATAATTACAAATATAGATAGAAAATTAACCTTGTCAATGTAAATAATAGAAATAGAAATATAAAATTAACCTTGTCAATGGAATAGAAACATAATCACAAATATAAATATAAAATTAACCTTGTCAATGTAAATAATAGAAATGGAAATATAAAATTAACCTTGTCAATGTAAATAATAGAAATGGAAATATAAAATTAACCTTGTAAATAAAATAGAAACATAATTACAAATATAGATATAAAATTAACCTTGTAAATAAAATAGAAATATAGTTATAAATGTCAATATAAAATTAACCTTATAAATATAATAGAAACATAATCACAAATATAGATATAAAATTAACCTTGTAAATATAATAGAAATATAGTTACAAATGGAAATATAAAATTAACCTTGTAAATATAATAGAAATATAGTTAAAAATATGAATATAAAATTAAACTTGTAAATATAATATAATTACAAATATAAATATAAAATTAACCTCATTAATATAATAGAAATACAGTTACAAATATAAATATAAAATTAACCTTATAAATATAATAGAAACATAATTACAAATATGAATATAAAATTAACCTTGTAAATAAAATAGAAACATAATCACAAATGTAAATATAAAATTAACCTTATAAATATGATAGAAAAATAGTTACAAATATAAATATAAAATTAACCTTATAAATATGATAGAAATATAGTTACAAATATAGACATAAAATTAACCTTATAAACGTAAGTAATATAAATAGAAATATAGAATTAACCATACAAATATAAGTAATAGAAATATAGTTGCAAATATAAATATAAAATTAACCTTATAAATATAATAGAAATACAGTTACAAATATAAATATAAAATTAACCTTATAAATATAATAGAAACATAGTTACAAATGTAAATATAAAATTAACCTTATAAATATAATAGAAATAGAGTTACAAATGTAAATATAAAATTAATCTTGTAAATATAATAAAAATACAGTTACAAATACAATTATAAAATTAACTTTATAAATATAATAGAAATAGTTACAAATATAAATATAAAATTAACCTTATAAATATAATAGAAATATAGTTATAAATATAAATATAAAATTAACCTTATAAATGTAAGTAATAGAAATACAATTAGAAATATAAAATTAACCACGCAAATATAAGTAATAGAAACAGAATTGCAAATATAAATATAAAATTAACCAGATAAATGTAAGTAATAGAAATATAGTTACAAACATAGAATTAACGATATAAATATAACTTATAGAAATATAGTTACAAATATAAATACAAAATTAACCTTATAAATATAATAGAAATATAGTTACAAATGTAAATATAAAATTAACTTTATAAATATAATAGAAATAGTTACAAATGTAAATATAAAATTAACCTTATAAATATAATAGAAACATAATTACAAATGTAAATATAAAATTAATCTTGTAAATATAATAGAAATACAGTTACAAATATAATTATAAAATTAACCTTATAAATATAATAGAAATATAGTTTCAAATATAAATATAAAATGAACCTTATAAATGTAAGTAATAGAAATACAATTAGAAATATAAAATTAACCATGCAAATATAAGTAATAGAAACATAATTGCAAATAAATATGGAATTAACCATATAAAGGTAATAGAAATATAGTTACAAATATAAATATAAAATTAACCAGATAAATGTAAGTAATAGAAATATAATTACAAATATAAATATAAAATTAACCCTATAAATATGGAAATAAAAGCCCAGCCCCGAATAGAAATGTGGAAACGAACGGAAATACGGGAATGAACGCCGTAACCCCGTTAGAAATACAGCTAAAAACCCGAAATATGTAAATATAGACACAAGTCCGGGTTGAAAATGGGAATTAAACATGGCAAGTGGGGCCATGAACTGAAATTAATTAATTGATTAATTAATTAATTAATGAGACAATGGATACGAATGTGAGACTGAGGGCACGAGGGAGGGGCTGTGACTGGGAGCCCCGGGGCCACTGCCGGGGCCACTGCCGGGGCCACTGCCGGGGCCACTGCCGGGGCCACTGCCGGGGCCATTCCCGGGGCCACTCCCGGGGCCACTCCCGGGGCCATTCCCGGGGCCACTGCCGGGGCCACTCCCGGGGCCACTGCCGGGGCCACTCCCGGGGCCACTGCCGGGGCCACTGCCGGGGCCACTCCCGGGGCCATTCCCGGGGCCACTCCCGGGGCCATTCCCGGGGTCACTCCCGGGGCCATTCCCGGGGTCACTCCCGGGGCCACTCCCGGGGCCATTCCCGGGGTCACTCCCGGGGCCACTCCCGGGGCCATTCCCGGGGCCACTGCCGGGGCCACTCCCGGGGCCATTGCCGGGGCCATTCCCGGGGCCACTCCCGGGGCCATTCCCGGGGCCACTCCCGGGGCCACTCCCGGGGCCACTCCCGGGCCACTCCCGGGGCCATTCCCGGGGCCACTCCCGGGGCCACTCCCGGGGCCACTCCCGGGCCATTCCCGGGGCCATTCCCGGGGCCACTCCCGGGGCCATTCCCGGGGCCACTCCCGGGGCCATTCCCGGGGCCATTCCCGGGGCCATTCCCGGGGCCACTCCCGGGGCCATTCCCGGGGCCATTCCCGGGGCCACTCCCGGGGCCACTCCCGGGGCCATTCCCGGGGCCACTGCCGGGGCCACTCCCGCGGCCACTCCCGGGGCCATTCCCGGGGCCACTGCCGGGGCCATTCCCGGGGCCATTCCCGGGGCCATTCCCGGGCCATTCCCGGGGCCATTCCCGGGGCCACTCCCGGGGCCATTCCCGGGCCATTCCCGGGGCCATTCCCGGGGCCACTCCCGGGGCCACTCCCGGGGCCACTCCCGGGGCCATTCCCGGGGCCATTCCCGGGGCCACTCCCGGGGCCACTCCCGGGGCCACTCCCGGGGCCATTCCCGCGGCCATTCCCGGGGCCACTCCCGGGGCCACTCCCGCGGCCACTCCCGGGGCCACTCCCGGGGCCATTCCCGGGGCCACTCCCGGGGCCATTCCCGGGGCCATTCCCGTGGCCACTCCCGGGGCCACTCCCGGGGCCACTCCCGGGCCACTCCCGGGGCCATTCCCGGGGCCACTCCCGGGGCCACTCCCGTGGCCATTCCCGGGGCCATTCCCGGGGCCACTCCCGGGGCCACTCCCGTGGCCATTCCCGGGGCCATTCCCGGGGCCACTGCCGGGGCCATTCCCGGGGCCATTCCCGGGGCCACTCCCGGGGCCATTCCCGGGGCCATTCCCGGGGCTCCTCCCGGGGCCATTCCCGGGGCCACTCCCGGGGCCACTCCCGTGGCCATTCCCGGGGCCATTCCCGGGGCCACTGCCGGGGCCATTCCCGGGGCCATTCCCGGGGCCACTGCCGGGGCCATTCCCGGGGCCACTCCCGGGGCCACTCCCGTGGCCATTCCCGGGGCCATTCCCGGGGCCACTGCCGGGGCCATTCCCGGGGCCATTCCCGGGGCCACTCCCGGGGCCATTCCCGGGGCCATTCCCGGGGCTCCTCCCGGGGCCATTCCCGGGGCCACTCCCGGGGCCACTCCCGGGGCCACTCCCGGGGCCATTCCCGGGGCCACTCCCGGGGCCATTCCCGGGGCCATTCCCGGGGCCACTCCCGGGGCCATTCCCGGGGCCACTCCCGGGGCCACTGCCGGGGCCATTCCCGGGGCCATTCCCGGGGCCACTGCCGGGGCCATTCCCGGGGCCATTCCCGGGGCCACTCCCGGGGACACTCCCGGGGCCACTCCCGGGGCCACTCCCGGGGCCACTCCCGGGGCCATTCCCGGGGCACTCCCGGGGCCATTCCCGGGGCTCCTCCCGGGGCTCCTCTCGGGGCCATTCCCGGGGCTCCTCCAGGGGCGCCCCCCGGTCATTCCCGGGGCCATTCCCGGGGCTCCTCCCGGCCACCCAGCCCGGCCCCCCGGGGCTCCTCCCGGCTCCGGCTCCGGCGCCCCGGGGCGTTCCCGGCCATTCCCGGGGCTCCTCCCAGCTCCGGCCCCCCGGCCGCTCCCAGCTCCGGCACCCCTGGGCGTTCCCGGGGCTCCTCCCGGCTCCGGCTCCGGCACCCCTGGGCGTTCCCGGCCATTCCCGGGCCCCTCCCGGCTCCGGCGCCCCGGGGCGTTCCCGGGCTCCTCCCGGACCGGTTCCGCTGCTTCGTGCGCGGCCCCGGCCCGCGCCGCCTCCCCCGCAGCATCCGCAGGGATTTGCATCCCCCGGCAGCGATTCCCAGGGGAGGGGGAGCTGCTGGGAGCGCTGGGCAGGGATGGGAGCCCCAGCCCGGGGGATCCGCCCCGGGCCCGGCATTCCCAAATTCCCCTGGATCCAGAATTCCATCGGCCGGATCCAACCCCCGTGACCCATCCCAGGCCCGGCATTCCCAACTTCCCCTGGATCCGGGATCCACAGGTGGGATCCGACCCCTGTGATCCATCCTGGGGCCGGCATTCCCAATATTCCCTGGATCCAGGATCCACAGGTGGGATCCGACCCCTGTGACCCATCTCGGGCCCGGCATTCCCAATTTTTCCCTGGATCCAGAATCCATAGGCCGGATCTGACTCCCAGGCCTGGCATTCCCAATATTCCCTGGATCCAGGATCCACAGGTGGGATCCAACCCCTGTGACCCATCCCAGGCCCGGCATTCCCAACTTTCCCTGGATCCAGGATCCACAGGCGGGATCTGACCCCTGTGACCCACCCCGGGCCCAGCATTCCCAACTTTCCCTGGATCCAGGATCCACAGGCGGGATCTGACCCCTGTGACCCATCCTGGGGCCGGCATTCCCAATATTCCCTGGATCCAGGATCCATAGGCTGGATCTGACTCCCGGGCCCAGCATTCCCAACTTCCCCTGGATCCAGGATTCCATCGGCTGAATCCGACCCCTGTGACCCATCCTGGGGCCGGCATTCCCAATATTCCCTGGATCCGGGATCCACAGGTGGGCTCCAACCCCTGTGACCCACCCCAGGCTTGGCATTCCCAACTTTCCCTGGATCCAGAATCCCATAGGCTGGATCTGACTCTCGGGCCCGGCATTCCCAATATTCCCTGGATCCAGGATCCACAGGTGGGATCTGACCCCTGTGACCCATCCCAGGCCCAGCATTCCCAAATTTTCCAGCCCACCTGGCTGGAGAGCAGCAGGAAGCCCCTGGAATTTGCTCCCAAGCCAAGAGCCGGAAAAGGCCACCCCCAAACCCTGGGATCCACCTGGAAAACCCCACGGAAAAATCGCTGCCGGGTGGGTTTTTTTTTATTTTTTGGGATCGCTTCCTGCTCGTGCCCCTCCCTTGGCCGAGGAGCCGCTCCCGGCGGGATCCCCCATCGCGCTTCATGAACTCCCTCTTAATTAGCGGGTTCCTGAATGAGCGAGCGGATCCTTGGAACGATTCCCTGGAATTTCAGGCTCGGCTGGAGCCCGGCCCCGCTCCCGCCCCGCGCGGTGTCCCCGGGGCCGCTCCGCAGGGACAGCCCCGGTTCGCTGCCGGCGCCGCTCCCGAGCGCAGGTGAGTCCGGCGGGAGGCGGGAGGAATCCCGGGAATCCCGGGAATGGGGCCGGGAATGGGCCGGGAATGGGGCCGGGAATGGGCCGGGATGGGGCCGGGAATGGGGCCGGGAATGGGCCGGGAATGGGCCGGGAATGGGGCCGGGAATGGGGCCGGGATGGGGCCGGGAATGGGCCGGGAATGGGGCCGGGAATGGGGCCGGGATGGGGCCGGGAATGGGGCCGGGATGGGGCCGGGATGGGGCCGGGAATGGGCCGGGAATGGGGCCGGGAATGGGCCGGGAATGGGGCCGGGAATGGGGCCGGGATGGGGCCGGGAATGGGGCCGGGAATGGGGCCGGGAATGGGCCGGGAATGGGCCGGGAATGGGGCCGGGAAGGGGCCGGGATGGGGCCGGGAATGGGGCCGGGATGGGCCCGGGAATGGGGCCGGGAAGGGGCCGGGAATGGGCCGGGAATGGGGCCGGGAATGGGGCCGGGAATGGGCCGGGAATGGGCCGGGAATGGGGCCGGGAAGGGGCTCCGGAGGGGCGGCCCGGGGTGCGGCACCCCCGGTACCGGGAATGGGCCGGGACACGCGGGGATGCCGAGGCTGAGCCGGGTCCTCCTGAGGCTTCCTGGGAATCCAAAGCGGTTTTTTTTGGGATTAAAGTGATTTTTCTGGGAATTAAAAGTGATTTTTCTGGGAATTAAAAGCGATTTTTCTGGGAATTAAAAGTGATTTTTTTGTTTTTTTTTTTGGGAATTAAAAGTGATTTTTTGAGGATTTTTTGGGGGATTAAAGTGATTTTTTTGGGTTTTTTTTAGGGGAATTAAAAGTGATTTTTCTGGGATTAAAGTGATTTTTTGGGGGTTTTTTTTGGGAATTAAAGTGATTTGTTGGTTTTTTTTGGGGGGGGAATTAAAGTGATTTTTTTGGGTTTTTTTTGGGAATTAAAGTGATTTTTTGAAGATTTTTTGGGGGATTAAAGTGATTTTTTTGGGTTTTTTTTTTGGGAATTAAAAGTGATTTTTCTGGGAATTAAAAGTGATTTTTCTGGGATTAAAGTGATTTTTTGGGTTTTTTTTTGGGAATTAAAGTGATTTTTTGAGGATTTTTTGGGGGATTAAAGCGATTTTTTTTGGGTTTTTTTGGGAATTAAAAGTGATTTTTCTGGGAATTAAAAGTGATTTTTTGAGGATTTTTTGGGGGATTAAAGTGATTTTTTTGGGGTTTTTTTTTGGGAATTAAAAGTGATTTTTCTGGGAATTAAAAGTGATTTTTTTGGGTTTTTTATGGGAATTAAAAGTACTTTTTCTGGGAATTAAAAGTGATTTTTGGAGGATTTTTTGGGGGATTAAAGCGATTTTTGGGGGGGTTTTTTAGGGGAATTAAAGCGATTTTTCTGGGAATTAAAAGTGATTTTTCTGGGATTAAAGTGATTTTTTTGGTTTTTTTTTTTTGGGAATTAAAGTGATTTGTTGGGTTTTTTTGGGGGGGGAATTAAAGTGATTTTTTTGGGGTTGTTTTTGGGAATTAAAGTGATTTTTTGAGGATTTTTTGGGGGATTAAAGCGATTTTTGGGGGTTTTTTTGGGAATTAAAAGTGCTTTTTCTGGGAATTAAAAGTGATTTTTTGAGGATTTTTTGGGGGATTAAAGCGATTTTTGGGGGGGTTTTTTAGGGGAATTAAAGCGATTTTTCTGGGAATTAAAAGTGATTTTTATGGAGGAGTTTTTTTGGGGAATTAAAGTGAATTTTTCCGTGGTTTTCTTTTTTTGTTTCTTGGGGCTTTTTAGGAATCAAAAGTGATTTTTTTTGGTTTTTTTTTTGTTTTGGTTTTTTTTTTTTTTTTTTTTTTTTGAGGAATTAAAGCGGTTTTTTGGGAATTAAAAGTGATTTTCCTGGAGATTTTCCTGGGAATTAAAGTGACGTTTCTGGGAATTAAAGTGATTCTTCTGGAGGGTTTTTTTTGGGAATTAAAGCGATTTTTCCCGATTTAAAAAAAAATCCCTTTAACCCCCCCCCCCAAAAAAAACTCCAGAAAAAATCACTTTAATTCCTGAAAAATCACTTTAATTCCCAGAAAAAAATCCCAGAAAAATCACTTTAATTCCCAGAAAAAAACCCAAGGAAAAATCACTTTAATTCCCAAAAAAACCTCCAGAAAAATCACTTTAATTCCCAGAAAAACTCCAGAAAAATCACTTTAATTCGCAGAAAAAACCCCCAGGAAAATCACTTTAATTACCAGAAAAAACCCAAGGAAAAATCGCTTTAATTCCCAAAAAAACCCAGAAAAATCGCTTTAATTCCCGCAAAGTAAAACCAGGAAAAATCACTTTAACTCCCAAGGAAAAACCAGAAAATCACTTCAATTCCAAGGAAAAAAACCAGAAAAATCGCTTTAATTCCCAAAAAAACTCCGGAAAAATCGCTTTAATTCCCAGAAAAACTCCAGAAAAATCGCTTTAATTCCCAAGGAAAACCCAGAAAAATCACTTTAATTCCCACAAAGAAAAACCAGGAAAAATCACTTTAATTCTCAGAAAAAAAACCCAGAAAACTCAACTTAATTCCCAAGGAAAAACTCCAGAAAAATCACTTTAATTCCCAGAAAAAAAAAAAAAAAACAGAAAAATCAATTTAATTCCCAAAAAAAACCCCAGAAAAATCGCTTTAATTCCCGCAAAGAAAAACCAGGAAAAATCACTTTAATTCCCAGAAAAACCCCAGAAAAATCACTTTAATTCCCAGAAAAAAACACTTTAATTCCTGCAAAGAAAACCAGGAAAAATCACTTCAACTCCCAAGGAAAAACTCCAGGAAAATCGCTTTAATTCCCAAAAAAACTCCGGAAAAATCGCTTTAATTCCCAGAAAAAACCCAGAAAAATCACTTTAACTCCCAAGGAAAAACCAGGAAAAATCACTTTAATTCCCAAAAAAACCCGGGAAAAATCACTTTAATTCCCGCAAAGAAAAATCAGGAAAAATCACTTTAATTTCCAAGGAAAAACTCCAGAGAAATCCCTTCAATTCCGGGGGATCCCCGCAGGACGCCCCAAATCCCGGGGTTTTGGGGTTTTTTTGGGCTCCCGGGTGGATTTTTGGGAGTTTTGGAGGCGCTGGAAAAGGGAAGGATTTCAAAAGGGATTGGAGCTGGAATATCCCGGGAAAAACCTGGGAAAACCGCGGGGAAACGCGGGAAAAACGGAGGAAAAATGGAGGAAAAACCTGGGGAAAACGTGGGAAAAACCTGGGAAAACCGCGGGGAAAAATGGGGGGAAAACGCGGGAAAAACAGAGGAAAAACCTGGGAAAAACGCGGGAAAAACGCGGGGAAAACTTGGAAAAAACGCGGGAAAAATGGGGAGAAAACGTGGGAAAAACGCAGGGAAAACGCGGGGAAAACCTGGGAAAAACTCGGAAAAAAACGCAGGAAAAATGTGAGAAAACGCGGGAAAACGCGGGGAAAACGGTGGAAAAACGGACGAAAAACCTGGGAAAACTGCGGGAAAAATGGGGGGAAAACCTGGGAAAAACGTGGGAAAAATGGGGGGAAAACCGCGGGGAAAACCTGGGAAAAATGGAGGAAAAACCTGGGAAAACCGCGGGAAAAATGGGGGGAAAACCTGGGAAAAACGCGGGAAAAATGTGGGGAAAACGCGGAAAAACGCGGGAAAACGCGGGAAAAAGGGAGGAAAAACCTGGGAAAAACACGGGAAAAACCGCAGGGAAAATGCAGGAAAAACGCGGGAAAAATGGGGGAAACACGGGAAAAACGGGAGAAAAAACCTGGGAAAACCGCGGGGAAAACGGAGGAAAAACCTGGGAAAAACGTGGGAAAAATGGGGGGAAAACCGCGGGGAAAACACGGGAAAAACACGGGGAAAACCTGGGAAAAATGGAGGAAAAACCTGGGAAAACCGCGGTAAAAACCTGGGAAAAACGCGGGAAACCGCGGGGAAAACGGAGGAAAAACCTGGGAAAAACCAGGGAAAAACGCGGGAAAAATGGGGGGAAAACGCGTGGAAAACGCGGGAAAAACTCGGAAAAAACGCGGGAAAAACAGAGGAAAAACCTGGGGAAAACGCGGGAAAAATGTGACAAAACGCGGGGAAACGCGGGGAAACGCGGGAAAAACGCGGGAAAAACCTGGGGAAACCGCGGGAATTGCGCGGGAATTGCGCGGGAATTGCGCGCTGCGGCGGAAGGAGGGCGCAGAAATCCCGAACGGCCGCGCTCGGGGATCGCGGGGATCCTGGGAAGAGGAGGGGAAGGAAGAGGAGGAGGAGGAAGGGGAGGAGGGCGATGATGATTCCCAAATCCCGGCATCCCCCGCTCCGCCGCTGGAAGCGGCTCCGGGCCGGGCCCGCCGCTCCCGCCGCGCTTTGGGAATTCCCTGGGATCCCCCCGAGCCGGGGCAGCCCCCGGGCCGATCGCGGGATCCCGCGGAGGGGGCGCTTCCCGCCGGGATCGGGCGATTCCCACCGGGATCGGGCGATTCCCGGCGCCGCGCGGCCCATGCGGACACAAAGGAGCGGCCGCGGCCTGCCCAGGTCAGCACATTCCCGCTTTTCCTGCGCCCGCTTCCCAAAAATCCCTGGAGCCGCCCGGAAATCCCCAGGTCCGCCCCCACATCGCTCCCATCCAGCCCCAAATCCCAGGATCCAGCCCCCAAATCCCAGGATCCAGCCCCCAAATCTCAGGATCCCCAGAGGGGATCCCGGCGGGAGGAGCCCGCCCGGCTTTCCGTTCCCGCGGGAAAATTCCCAGTTTTTCCCTAAGGATTGGGATGATCAGCCCCAAAAACCGGGAATGCGAAGGGATCCCCCCCTCGGCAGCCGCCGCCCCCATTCCCGCCCCCATTCCTGCCCCATTCCCAAATCCCCCATTCCCGCCCCATTCCCGCCCCATTCCTGCCCCATTCCTGCCCCATTCCTGCCCCATTCCCGCCCCATTCCTGCCCCATTCCTGCCCCATTCCCGCCCCCATTCCTGCCCCATTCCTGCCCCATTCCCGCCCCATTCCCTCCCCATTCCCGCCCCATTCCTGCCCCATTCCCGCCCCCATTCCCACCCCCATTCCTGCCCCATTCCTGCCCCATTCCCGCCCCCATTCCCGCCCCCATTCCTGCCCCATTCCTGCCCCCATTCCCGCCCCATTCCTGCCCCATTCCTGCCCCATTCCCGCCCCCATTCCCACCCCCATTCCCGCCCCATTCCTGCCCCATTCCCGCCCCATTCCCAAATCCCCCATTCCTGCCCCATTCCCTCCCCATTCCCGCCCCATTCCCGCCCCCATTCCCGCCCCATTCCCGCCCCATTCCTGCCCCATTCCCGCCCCATTCCCGCCCCCATTCCCGTCCCCATTCCCAAATCCCCCATTCCTGCCCCATTCCTGCCCCATTCCTGCCCCATTCCCGCCCCATTCCTGCCCCATTCCCAAATCCCCCATTCCTGCCCCATTCCCGCCCCATTCCTGCCCCATTCCTGCCCCCATTCCCTCCCCCATTCCCGCCCCCATTCCTGCCCCATTCCCGCCCCATTCCCTCCCCATTCCCGCCCCCATTCCTGCCCCATTCCCGCCCCATTCCCTCCCCATTCCCGCCCCCATTCCTGCCCCATTCCTGCCCCCATTCCTGCCCCATTCCTGCCCCATTCCTGCCCCCATTCCCGCCCCATTCCCGCCCCCATTCCCGCCCCATTCCCGCCCCATTCCCAAATCCCCCAAACTCGGGGCTGTCCCCCCTTCCCGCGGGAATCCCGGCGCTGTTCCCGCTTTTCGGGGATTTTTGGGATAAGGAGGCACTGGGAGCCTTGGATGCCTCTGGAATCTTCCCCGCTGCTTCTGCTTGGGGTTTTCAGGAATTATTTGGGATTTAGGGGATGAGGAGGTGGCCAGGAGCGGGATTTGCCCCGAGAATTCCAGGGAAAAGGACGGGGAATGGGGCCGGAGGGGCAGAATTCCCGGGGTTTTCAGCGGGAATAAAATCAGGGATGGGGGGGGGGGGAGCTGGGATGCACCGGGAGCAGCTCCTGGGGCCGGATTGGGGGGAAGAGAAAGGGGATTTGGGGTAAATAAAGGGGATTTTGGGATAAATAAAGGGAATTTTGGGGCTAATAAAGGGAATTTTGAGGCTAATAAACGGAATTTTGGGATAAATAAAGGGAATTTTGAGATAGATAAAAGGAATTTTGGGATAAATAAAGGGAATTTTGGGATAGATAAAAGGAATTTTGGGAAAAATAAATGGAATTTTGGGGCTAATAAAGGGAATTTTGAGATAAAAGGGGATTTTGGGATCAATAAAGGGAATTTTGGGATAAATAAAGGGAATTTTGGGATAGATAAAAGGAATTTTGGGATAAATAAATGGAATTTTGGGGCTAATAAAGGGAATTTTGAGATAAAAGGGGATTTTGGGATAAATAAAGGGGATTTTGGGGCAAATAAAGGGAATTTTGGGATAGATAAAGGGGATTTTGAGATAAAGGGGAATTTTGGGGCAAATAAAAGGAATTTTGGGATAAATAAAGGGAATTTTGAGATAAAAGGGGATTTGGGGATCAATAAAGGATTTTGGGATAAATAAAGGGATTTTTGGGAAAAATAAAGGGAATTTTGGGATAGATAAAGGGAATTTTGAGATAAAAGGGAATTTTGGGGCAAATAAAGGGAATTTTGGGGCAAATAAAAGGAATTTTGGGATAAATGGAATTTTGAGATAAAAGGGGATTTTGGGATCGATAAAGGGGATTTTGGGATAAATAAAGGGAATTTTGGGGCTAATAAAGGGGATTTTGGGACAAATAAAGGGAACGTTGGGATAGATAAAGGGAATTTTGGGATAAATAAAGGGAATTTTGAGATAAAAGGGAATTTCGGGGCAAATAAAGGGAATTTTGGGGCAAATAAAAGGAATTTTGGGATAAATGGAATTTTGAGATAAAAGGGGATTTTGGGATCGATAAAGGGGATTTTGGGATAAATAAAGGGAATTTTGGGGCAAATAAAAGGAATTTTGGGATAAATAAAGGGAATTTTGGGATAAAAGGGGATTTTGGGATCAATAAAAGGAATTTTGGGATAAATAAAGGGAATTTTGGGGCTAATAAAGGGGATTTTGGGACAAATAAAGGGAACGTTGGGATAGATAAAGGGAATTTTGGGATAAATAAAGGGAATTTTGAGATAAAAGGGAATTTCGGGGCAAATAAAGGGAATTTTGGGGCAAATAAAAGGAATTTTGGGATAAATGGAATTTTGAGATAAAAGGGGATTTTGGGATCGATAAAGGGGATTTTGGGATAAATAAAGGGAATTTTGGGGCAAATAAAAGGAATTTTGGGATAAATAAAGGGAATTTTGGGATAAAAGGGGATTTTGGGATCAATAAAAGGAATTTTGGGATAAATAAAGGGAATTTTGGGGCTAATAAAGGGGATTTTGGGACAAATAAAGGGAACGTTGGGATAGATAAAGGGAATTTTGGGATAAATAAAGGGAATTTTGAGATAAAAGGGAATTTCGGGGCAAATAAAAGGAATTTTGGGATAAATGGAATTTTGAGATAAAAGGGGATTTTGGGATCGATAAAGGGATTTTTGGGGCAAATAAAGGGGATTTTGGGATAAATAAAGGGAATTTGGGGATAGATAAAGGGAATTTAGGGGCAAAGAAAGGGGATTTTGGGGTAAATAAAGGGAATTTTGGGATAAATAAAGAGAATATTTTTGGAAGATGAAGGAAATTTTTTGGGGCAAAAAAAAGGGATTTTTTGGGGCAAAGAAAGGGATTTTTGGGGCAAATAGAGGGGATTTGGGAGGCAAACAATGGGAATTGTTTAGGGAAAAAAAAAAGGATTTTTGGGGAAATAAAAGGGATTTTTTTGGGAAGATAAAGGGGATATTTGGGATAAAGAAATGGGATTCTTGAGGCTGAATAAAGAGGATTTTTTGGGGCCAAATAAAGGGGATTTGGGGGAAGAGAAAGGGAAATTTATTTGTCCTTTTTTCCCATGGGATTTTCATTTCCCAGGGATTTTCCCACGGAATTTTGATCCCCCTCCGTTTTCCCCCCGAGTTTTATTTTCCCACTCGTTCTGAAATGCGAATTTCGGGGTTTTCCCATTCCATCCCCATTTTCCGCCGGTTTTCCCGTCAAAGTTTGAATTTTCCCTTCGTTTTTCCGTCCCGTTCCCTTTTCCCCGCTTCCAATTTAATTTAATTTAATTTAATTTAATTTAATTTAATTTAATTTATTTCATGGATGATCCTAAGCCTTGGGATCCAGGGATTCCAGGATTCAGGGATTCAGAGATCCAGGGATCCAGGGATTCAGGGATCCAGGGATTCAGGGATTCAGAGATCCAGGGATTCAGGGATCTGGGAATTCAGGGATCCAGGGATTCAGGAATCCAGGGATTCAAGGGTTCAGGGATCCAGGGATCCAGGGATCCAGGGATTCAGGAATCCGGGAATTCAGGGATTCAGGGATCCAGGGATTCAGGGATCCAGAGATCCGGGAATTCAGGGATTCAGGGATTCAGAGATCCAGGGATTCAGGGATCCAGAGATCCAGGGATCCAGGGATTCAGAGATCCAGGGATCCAGGGATTCAGGAATTCAGGGATCCAGGGATTCAGGGATCCAGAGATTGAGAGATCTGGGAATTCAGGGATCCGGGAATTCAGGGATCCAGGGATCCAGGGATTCAGGAATTCAGGGATCCAGGGATACAGAGATCCAGAGATCCAGTGATTTAGGGATTCAGGAATTCAGGGATCCAGGGATTCAGGGATCCAGAGATTGAGAGATCTGGGAATTCAGGGATCCGGGAATTCAGGGATCCGGGAATTCAGGGATCCAGGGATCCAGGGATTCAGGAATCCAGGGATTGAGAGATCTGGGAATTCAGGGATCCGGGAATTCAGGGATTCAGGGATTCAGGGATCCAGGGATCCAGGGATTCAGGGATTCAGGGATCCAGGGACCATCCCAGCTCCCTCCGGAGCCCCCCGCGCCCTGGGAATACCAGGAATGAGCCTTGGGGCCAGGTGGGGCTGGAAAATTGGGAAAAGGAGGGAATTTGGGAGCACAAATCCCAAAGGTTGGGTCCCTCCCCTCCCCCTCATCCCAGAAAGAATTCCCAGTTCTTTATTCCCAGTTCTTTATTCCCAGTTATTTATTCCCGGTTCCTCATTCCTGGTTATTTATTCCCAGTTATTTATTCCCAAATAGTTATTCCTGGGATTAGCAGCGGGGCGGGGCCGATTCCCGGCCAGTACCACTGGGCTGGATCCCGGATTTCCCCCTGGGCTGGATCCCGGATTTCCCCCTGGGCTGGATCCCGGATTTCCCTCTGGGCTGGATCCCAGATTTCTCACTGGGATGGATCCTGGCTTTCCCTCTGGGCTGAATCCCGGATTTTCCTCTGGGCTGGATCCCGGATTTCCCCCTGGGCTGGATCCCGGATTTCCCCCTGGGCTGGATCCCAGATTTCCCCCTGGGCTGGATCCCAGATTTCCCACTGGGATGGATCCCGGATTTCCCTCTGGGATGGATCCCGGATTTCCCCCTGGGCTGGATCCCAGATTTCCCACTGGGATGGATCCTGGATTTCCCTCTGGGCTGGATCCCAGATTTCCCACTGGGATGGATCCTGGATTTCCCTCTGGGCTGGATCCCGGATTTCCCACTGGGCTGGATGCTGGATTTCCCACCTGGATGGATCCCAGATTTCCCTCTGGGCTGGATCCCGGATTTCCCACTGGGCTGGATGCTGGATTTCCCACCTGGATGGATCCCAGATTTCCCTCTGGGCTGGATCCCGGATTTCCCTCGGGCTGGATCCCAGATTTCCCACTGGGATGGATCCTGGATTTCCCTCTGGGCTGGATCCCGGATTTCCCACTGGGCTGGATCCTGGATTTCCCACCTGGATGGATCCCAGATTTCCCTCTGGGCTGGATCCCGGATTTCCCACTGGGCTGGATGCTGGATTTCCCACCTGGATGGATCCCAGATTTCCCTCTGGGCTGGATCCCGGATTTCCCTCGGGCTGGATCCCGGATTTCCCACTGGGATGGATCCTGATTTCCCACTGGGATGGATCCCGGATTTCCCTCGGGCTGGATCCCAGATTTCCTACTGGGATGGATCCTGGATTTCCCTCTGGGCTGGATCCCAGATTTCCCTCTGGGCTGGATCCCAAATTTCCCTGTGGGATGGATCCTGGATTTCCCCCGGGGCTGGATCCCGGATTTCCCACCCAGATGGATCCTGGATTTCCCTCTGGGCTGGATCCCAGATTTCCCTCTGGGATGGATCCTGGGTTTTCCACCCAGATGGATCCCGGATTTCCCACCCGGATGCATCCCAGGTTTCCGGCCGCCCTTCCCACTCCCTGCTCCGATCCCGGCGGGGTCGGGATGGCTCCGGATGTGCCGGGAAGGGCTCGGGATGATCCCGGTGCGGAGCTGGCAGCAGCCGCCCCCGGCCGCAGCCGCGGTGCCGGGGATAAAAATATCCCGGGATAAAAATATCCTGGGATAAAAATATCCCGGGATAAAAATATCCCGGGATCGGGAGCGGCCGGGGCCGGCCCGGGGGGTTTGGATCCGTCCGGCTGCTCCCGTTCCCAGCGGGAAGAGCCGGGGCCTCCTCGGGAATCCCCATCCCTGGGGATTGTTCCCCGTTCCTTGGGATGGTTCCCCATTCCCTGGGATGATTCCCCATTCCTTGGGATCGTTCCCCATTCCTTGGGATGAATCCCCCATTCCTTGGGATGATTCCCCATTCCTTGGGATGGTTCCCCATCCCTGGGGATTGTTCCCCATTCCCTGGGATCGTTCCCCATTCCTTGGGATCGTTCTCCATTCCCGGGGATTGTTCCCCATTCCTTGGGATGATTCCCCCATTCCTTGGGACTGTTCCCCATTCCCGGGGATTGTTCCCCATTCCCTGGGATGGTTCCCCATTCCCTGGGATTGTTCCCCATTCCCTGGGATGATTCCCCATTCCTTGGGATTGTTCCCCATTCCCTGGAATTGTTCCCCATTCCCTGGGATGAATCCCCCATTCCCTGGAATTGTTCCCCATTCCCGGGGATTGTTCCCCATTCCTTGGGATGAATCCCCCATTCCTTGGGATTGTTCCCATTCCTTGGGATGATTCCCCATTCCTTGGGATGATTCCCCCATTCCCTGGAATTGTTCCCCATTCCCTGGGATGAATCCCCCATTCCCTGGAATTGTTCCCCATTCCCGGGGATTGTTCCCCATTCCCTGGGATCGTTCCCCATTCCCTGGGATTGTTCCCCATTCCTTGGGATGATTCCCCCATTCCCTGGGATGATTCCCCATTCCCTGGAATTGTTCCCCATTCCTTGGGATTGTTCCCCATTCCTTCGGATTGTTCCCCATTCCCTGGGATGATTCCCCCATTCCCTGGGATCGTTCCCCATTCCCTGGGATTGTTCCCCATTCCCTGGGATCGTTCCCCATTCCTTGGGATGATTCCCCATTCCCTGGGATGATTCCCCATTCCCGGGGATTGTTTCCCATTCCCGGGGATGATTCCCCCATTCCTTGGGATTGTTCCCCATTCCCTGGGATTGTTCCCCATTCCTTGGGATCGTCCCCCATTCCCTGGGATCGTTCCCCATTCCCTGGGATGATTCCCCCATTCCTTGGGATTGTTCCCCATTCCCTGGGATTGTTCCCCATTCCCTGGGATGATTCCCCATTCCCTGGGATTGTTCCCCATTCCCTGGGATGATTCCCCCATTCCCTGGGATCGTTCCCCATTCCCTGGGATGATTCCCCATTCCCTGGGATTGTTCCCCATTCCCACATCCCGGCCTTCTCCCCAATCCCGAGTTTCCCGTCCCTCTTTATTCCCACAGACCCCCGGCAGCTCCCGGGGATCCCCATTCCCGAGGATCTTCTCCCATCCCCCCCCATCCTTGGATTTCCCCCTTTTCCTGGAGTCCATCCCATTTTTCCCTCATCCCACGGGATCCCGGGATGTTTCCGCCCTCCGGGAAGAATCCCCTTTTTCCATGGAAAAATCCCGCCCCGAGGGTTCCTCTGGAGGCGCTGGGAGCTGAGCTTTTCCCGGGATAAAATTGGGATCGGCCGCGATTCCCGCCCTGGGAGAGGGATCCAGAGCGGAAAGGGGCCAGATCCGGGGCAGATCCTTTTCCCAAGGATTCCCAACTTTGCTGCAGAAACCGGGAATTCGCTGTGTCCCGGGAATCCTCGGCTCCGCAGCTGCTCCTGGGATTTGGGGGTTCTTCTCCTGGGATTTTGGGAATTCTGCTCCCGTTTTTTTTGTGGATTCATCTCCAGGTTTTTGGGGATTCTTCTCCTGGGATTTTGGGAATTCTGCTCCCGGTTTTGTGGGAATTCTTCTCCCATTTTTTGGTGGATTCTCCTGGGGTTTTGTGGCTTCATCTGCCGTGTTTTTCGGGATTCATCTCCTGGTTTTTGGGGATTCTCCCCCTGGAATTCCCGGGTTCCCGTGGATTCCTGGCCTGGTTTCTGTGCATCCGCAGGGAGAATTCCCAGGTTGGGTGAGCCGGGAGAGGTTCCCACTCCACAAAGAGAATTCCAGGAGGGAAAACCCCAACCTTTCCCGGGATTTTTCTCCGGGATCATCCCTTGGCAACGGGAGCCTTCCCAAGGCTCCGACCTTCCCGACCTCCCCGGTGCCCTCCAGGTGCCCCCGGATTTCCGGGCGGATGCTCCATCGATCCCATGGATCGATCCCGGCCGGCTCCCGGCGCTTCCCCGGGAGCAGGATCCGCCTTTTCCCGGGATAAGCTCTCCCTGAGCCCGTTCCCGCTCTGCCGGCGCCGGCTCCGTCCCGCCGGGAGCCTCCCGGAGCTTTTCCAGGGCTGGATTTGGGGCCGAGGCCCCTTTCCCGAGCCCTTTTCCCTGTTTTCCGCAGGAACGCCCCGGGAGCGGCTCCGGGCGGAGCAGCCGGGCCCCCCCGCCATGGCCTCGCCCCCGCCCGCAGCAGGTACTGCCAGCCCCGGGATCTGGGAATGCCGGGAATCCCCTGGGAATGCCGGGAGTCCCCTGGGAATGCCCTGGGAATCCCCTGGGAATCGCGGGAATCCGGGGCCGGGGCGGGAAGGAGGGAGCAGCACCCGGGGTATCCCGGCTGGATTCGCTGGGATCGGGAATGCGGAGGGGCCGTTGGATCCCGGGGTTCGGGGGGAGCTGATCCCGATCTCTGTCCCCCTCCTTCCATCCCATCCCCTCCATCCCATCCCCTCCCTTCCATCCCCTTTTCCATCCCCTTTTCCATCCCCTCCATCCCCTCCATCCCATCCCCTCCCTCCATCCCCTCCCCTCGATCCCCTCCATCCCCTCCATCCCCTTTTCCATCCCCTCCATCCCCTTTTCCATCCCCTCCATCCCCTCCCTCCATTCCCTCCTTCCCATCCCCTCCATCCCTTCCATCCCCTTTTCCATCCCTTCCATCCCCTTTTCCATCTCCTCCCTCCCTTTTCCATCCCCTCCATCCCCTTTTCCCTCCTCTCCATCCCCCCCCTCCATCGCCCTTTTCCGTCCTCCAATTCCATCCCCTTCTCCCTCCTTCCCCATCCCCTTCCCCGTTTCTCTCCATCCCCTTCCCCGTTTCTCTCCATCCCCCTTTTCCATCTCCTCCCTCCCCCTCTCCTCCATTTCCCTCTCCCTCCCTCCATTCCCCTTCTCCTGTTCCATTTCCATCCCCTTTTTCCTCTTCCGTCTCTTCCATCTCCCTTCTCTCCCTCCATCCCCTTTTTCTCTTCCTTCCTCCCTTCTCCTCCTCCATCTCATCCCCTGCTCCTTCTCCATCCCATTTTTCCTCCATCTCCCTCCATCCCCTTTTCCTCCCCCTCCCGCTCCATCCCTTTTCTCCTTTTCCTTCTCCCTTTCCCTCCTCTCCCTCAATCCCCCTGCTCCTCCTCCATCTCCATCCCCTGCTCCTCCTCCTCCTCCTCCCTCCCTTTTCCATTCCCTCCCTCCCTTTCCCATCTTCTCCATCCCTTTCCCATTTCCTTCATCCCTTTTCCATCTCCTCCTCCTCCTCCCTCCCTTTTCCATCCCCTCCCTCCCTTTTCCACCTCCTCCATCCCTTTTCCTTCCCCTCCATCCCCTTTTCCATCTCCTCCATCCCTTTCCCATCTTCTCCATCCCTTTCCCATTTCCTTCATCCCTTTTCCATCTCCTCCATCTCCTCCCTCCCTTTTCCATCTTCTCCATCCCTTTTTCCATCTCCTCCTCCTCCTCCATCCCTTTTCCATCTCCTCCCTCCCTTTTCCATCTCCTCCTCCTCCCTCCCTTTTTCCATCTCCTCCTCCTCCTCCATCCCTTTTCCATCCCCTCCCTCCCTTTCCCATCTCCTCCCTCCCTTTCCCATCTTCTCCATCCCCTTTTCCTTCTCCTCCTCCTCCATCACTTTCCCATCTCCTCCATCCCTTTTCCATTTCCTTCATCCCCTTTTCCATCCCCTCCATCCCCTTTTCCATTTCCTCCCTCCCTTTTCCATCTCCTCCCTCCCTTTTCCATCTTCTCCATCCCCTTTTCCTTCTCCATCTCCTCCATCCCTTTTCCACCTCCTCCATCCCTTTTTCCATCTCCTCCATCCCTTTCCCGTCTCCTCCCTCCCTTTTCCATCTCCTCCATCTCCTCCCTCCCTTTCCCATCCCCTCCATCCCCCTTTTCCCCATCCCCGTTTCCCGTTCTCCCGGTGCCCATTCCATGTTTTCCGTGCCCGTTCCCGGTGCAGGATGTGCCCCGGATCCCCCCAGCCCCCCGGGCACGGAGGAGCTGGGCCAGGCCTTCGACTTCGAGGACACTGAGGAGGAGGAGGAGGAGGAGGAGGAGGAGGAGGATTCGGGAGCCGACCCCGGAGCCGATGCCGACCCCGGAGCCGATCCCGACCCCGGAGCCGATCCCGGTGCTGCCGTGGCTCTCCAGGCGCCCCCGCGCCGGCGGCGCACGCCCGGCTCCGGTGAGGAGCGTTCCCGGTATTCCCGGGGCCGATTCCCGGCGTTCCCGGCGTGTCCCGGGGGTGCCAATCCCGCTTCTCTTTGCTTTCCTTCCCCGCAGACGGGCTGGGCCCGGAGACCCAGGAAGGGTGAGTGGGATCGGGGGGAGTTTAGTGGGATTTCCATGGAGTTTCCTTGGGGTTCTGATGGGATTTGAGGGGTTTAGTGGGATTTCCATGGAGTTTCCTTGGGGTTCCTGTGGGATTTGGGGGGTTTAGTGGGATTTCCATGGAGTTTCCTTGGGGTTCCTGTGGGATTTGGGGGGTTTAGTGGGATTTCCATGGAGTCTGGGGGGTTCCTGTGGGATCTGGGGGGTTTAGTGGGATTTCCATGGAGTTTCCTTGAGGTTCCTGTGGGATCTGGGGGAGTTTAGTGGGATTTCCAGGGAATTCTGGTGGGATCTGGGGGGTTTAGTGGGATTTCCATGGAGTCTGGGGGCTTTCATGGAGTTTCCTTGGGGTTCCTGTGGGATTTGGGGGGTTTAGTGGGATTTCCATGGAGTTTCCTTGGGGCTCCTGTGGGATCTGGGGGAGTTTAGTGGGATTTCCAGGGAATTCTGGTGGGATTTGGGGGGTTTAGTGGGATTTCCATGGAGTTTCCTTGGGGTTCCCGTGGGATTTGAGGGGTTTAGTGGGATTTCCATGGAGTTTCCTTAGGGTTCTTGTGGGATTTGGGGGGTTTAGTGGGATTTCCATGGAGTCTGGGGGGTTCCGTGGAGTTTCCATGGGATTCCTGTGGGATTTGGGGGGTTTAGTGGGATTTCCATGGAGTCTGGGGGCTTTCATGGAGTTTCCTTGGGGTTCCTGTGGGATTTGGGGGGTTTAGTGGGATTTCCATGGAATTTCCTTGGGGCTCCTGTGGGATCTGGGGGAGTTTAGTGGGATTTCCAGGGAATTCTGGTGGGATTTGAGGGGTTTAGTGGGATTTCCATGGAGTTTCCTTGGGGTTCCTGTGGGATTTGAGGGGTTTAGTGGGACTTCCATGGAATTTCCTTGGGGTTCTGATGGGATTTGAGGGGTTTAGTGGGATTTCCATGGAGTTTGGGGAGTTCAGTGGAGTTTCCATGGGGTTCCTGTGGGATCTGGGGGGTTTAGTGGGATTTCCATGGAGTTTCCTTGGGGTTCCTTTGGGATCTGGGGGAGTTTAGTGGGATTTCCATGGAGTTTCCTTGGGGTTCCCATGGGATTTGAGGGGTTTAGTGGGATTTCCATGGAGTTTCCTTGGGGTTCTGATGGAATTTGAGGGGTTTAGTGGGATTTCCAGGGAATTCTGGTGAGATTTCAGAGGTTTGGTGAGAATTCCAGGGAATTCTGCTGGGATTTGGGGGTTTAGTGGAATTTCCCAGGAGTTTTGGGGGTTCTGATGGGATTTCGGAGGATTTGGTGGCATTTCCAGGGCTTCCAGGAGGTTCTGGTGGGAATTCTGGGAGTGCTGGTGGGATTTTGGCTCCCTGGATGGGTCGTGGGGCTCCGTCCCCTCCGCTGCCGTGCCTCAGTTTCCCCAACCTCTCCCCATTCCCGAGTTCCAAGCAGGAGAACTCCGGGATTTTGGGATCTTTCCCACATCCCTGAGAAGCTGGGATGGCCCCAAATCCCGGGATGCCGAGGGGCAGAGGGGGCTGGAATGGGATGGATTTTGTTCCTGGGATACGAATGGGGGTGGGAACTTTGGGGGCGCCCGATCCCGAGGGATTTGCCCCTGATCCCGAGGGATTTTTCCCTGGAATGCTGCCTGAGCCCGTTCCCGCAGGCTCCCGGCGCGGGTGAGCAATGGAGAGGCCGGAGGAGATTCCCAAATCCGGAACCGCACCTGGAAGAGGGAGAGCATCTGCCGAGGTGGGGGAAATGTGGGATAACCCCCTGGAAAACCTCTGGGTACCCCTGGGATACCCCTGGATACCCCCTGGATACCCCCTGGATACCCCTGGAACACCCCTGGGACACCCCTGGTTACCCCCTGGATACCCCCTGGGATAACCCTGGGATACCCCTGGATACCCCTGGATACTCCTGGATACCCCTGGATACCCCTGGGATACCCTGGGACGCCCCTCGGATACCCCTGGATACTTCTGGGATACACCTGGATACCCCTGGATACTCCTGGATACCCCTGGATACTCCTGGGATACACCTGGATACCCCTGGATACTCCTGGATACCCCTGGGACACCCCTGGGACACCCCTGGGATAATCCTGGGATACCCCTGGATACCCATGGGATACCCCTGGGATACCCCTGGATACCCCTGGGATACTCCTGGGATACCTCTGGGACACCCCTGGATACCCCTGGGATACCCCTGGGACACCCCTGGGATACTCCTGGATACCCCTGGGATAATCCTGGGATACTCCTGGGATACCCCTGGGACACCCCTGGGATACCCCTGGATACCCCTGGGATACACCTGGGATACCCCTGGATACCCCTGGATACTCCTGGGATACACCTGGGATACTCCTGGGATACCTCTGGGATACCCCTGGATACCCCTGGGATACCCCTGGATACCCCTGGGACACCCCTGGGATAATCCTGGGATACTCCTGGGATACTCCTGGGATTCCCCTGGATACCCTGGGATACCTCTGGGATACCTCTGGGATACCCCTGGATACCCCTGGGATACCCCTGGGATAATCCTGGGATACCCCTGGATACCCATGGGATACCCCTGGGATAATCCTGGGATACTCCTGGGATACCCCTGGGATACCCCTGGGACACCCCTGGGATACCCCTGGATACCCCTGGGATACACCTGGGATACCCCTGGATACCCCTGGATACTCCTGGGATACACCTGGGATACACCTGGGATGCACCTGGATACCCCTGGATACCCCTGGGATACACCTGGGATACCCCTGGATACCCCTGGATACTCCTGGGATACACCTGGGATACACCTGGGATGCACCTGGATACCCCCTGGATAACCCCTGGGTACCCCGGATACTCCTGGATACCCCTGGGACAGCCCTGGGATACCCCCGGATACCCCTGGGATACCCCCTGGGATACACCTGGATACCCCTGGATACTCCTGGATACCCCTGGGACACCCCTGGGACACCCCTGGGATAATCCTGGGATACTCCTGGGATAATCCTGGGATACTCCTGGGATACCCCTGGGATACCCCAGGCCGGGTTTGGGAAGGGATTCCCGTCCCGCCGGATCCGGGGATGCCGATCCCGCTGCCGGCCTTTTCCAGGGGATCGTTTCTCCTTCCCGGAGGTGGAGCCCGAGGTCATCTACGACGACGTTCCCTGTGAGGGGCCGGACACGGAGCAGGACGGTACGGAACGGCCTCTTCCCGCTTTTCCAGAGCCTGATCCCACAGGAACGGCCTCTTCCCGCTTTTCCAGAGCCTGATCCCACAGGAACGGCCTCTTCCCGCTTTTCCAGAGCCTGATCCCACGGGAACGGCCTCTTCCCGCTTTTCCAGGCCCTGATCCCACAGGAACGGCCTCTTCCCGCTTTTCCAGGCCTCGATCCCACGGGAACGGCCTCTTCCCGCTTTTCCAGAGCCTGATCCCACGGGAGCGGCCTCTTCCCACTTTTCCAGAGCCTGATCCCACAGGAACGGCCTCTTCCCGCTTTTCCAGAGCCTGATCCCACGGGAACGGCCTCTTCCCGCTTTTCCAGGCCCTGATCCCACGGGAACGGCCTCTTCCCGCTTTTCCAGAGCCTGATCCCATGGGAACGGCCTCTTCCCGCTTTTCCAGGCCCCGATCCCACGGGAACGGCCTCTTCCTGCTTTTCCAGAGCCTGATCCCACAGGAACGGCCTCTTCCCGCTTTTCCACAGCCTGATCCCACGGGAACGGCCTCTTCCCGCTTTTCCACAGCCTGATCCCACGGGAACGGCCTCTTCCCGCTTTTCCAGAGCCTGATCCCACGGGAACGGCCTCTTCCCGCTTTTCCAGAGCCTGATCCCACGGGAACGGCCTCTTCCTGCTTTTCCAGGCCCCGATCCCATGGGAACGGCCTCTTCCCGCTTTTCCAGGCCCTGATCCCACGGGAACGGCCTCTTCCCGCTTTTCCAGAGCCTGATCCCACGGGAACGGCCTCTTCCCGCTTTTCCAGGCCCCGATCCCACAGGAACGGCCTCTTCCCGCTTTTCCAGAGCCTGATCCCATGGGAACGGCCTCTTCCTGCTTTTCCAGGCCCCGATCCCACGGGAATGGCCTTTTCCCACTTTTCCAGGCCGCCCATCCCGTTTTCCATCGGGAAGGGGATCCCATCCCCCAGGAGGCTGCGGCCGGGGATCCCCCTGGGAACCGCTGGGATTTGGGGGGGCCGGAGCCGCTCCCTGAGGAGCCGCGGGACCCTGAGGAGTGGGGAATTTGGGAATTCGGGAATTCGGGAATTCTGCCCTGAGATCCCACAACTCCCAAAATCCCCCTTCCCTTCCTTTTCCCTCCTCCCCCCGTGCCCTCCCCATTCCCATCCCCCGGGAAGATGAGCCCCCCCCCAGTTCCGTCCATCCCGGAGCGCTCCCGGCTCCGTCCTGTGCACGTCGAGCCGGGATGGGAGCACTGGGAGCAGTGGGATGAGCTGGGATGGGAGCACTGGGATGAGCCGGGATGGGAGCAGCGGGATGAGCCGGGATGGGAGCACTGGGAGCACTGGGATGAGCCGCGATGGGAGCAGCGGGAGCAGTGGGATGAGCCGGGATGGGAGCAGCGGGAGCAGTGGGATGAGCTGGGATGGGAGCACTGGGAGCCACGGGATGAGCTGGGATGGGAGCGCTGGGATGAGCTGGGATGGGAGGGTCAGGAGCAGCGGGATGAGCCGGGATGGGAGCAGCGGATGAGCCGGGATGGGAGCACTGGGAGCAGCGGGATGAGCTGGGATGGGAGCGCTGGGAGCCACAGGATGAGCTGGGATGGAGCACTGGGAGCAGTGGGATGAGCTGGGATGGAGCACCGGGAGCCACGGGATGAGCTGGGATGGGAGCACCGGGATGAGCCGGGATGGAGCACCGGGAGCCACGGGATGATTTGGGGCTGTGCCGCAGGGCCGGGGCCGATCCGCGGGGACGGAGCGCAGCCGGAGCCGGAGCCGGAGCTGGGCTGGAGCTCCAGCGACTTCGAGAGCTACAGCGACGGAGAGTCCGGAGAGGAATCCCGGCGGGAAGCGGAGCCGGCCAAGCAGCGCGCGGCCTTCCAGCCCAAGGTATCCGTCTGGGAATGGTTATCCGTCCTTCCTTCCATCCTTCCGTCCTTCCGTCCTTCTGTCTGTCCATCCATCCATCCATCCATGGCTCCATCCATCCCTGTGTCCATCCATCCATCCATCCATCCATCCCTCTCTCCATCCCTCCATCCATCCATCCATCCCTCCATCCCTGTGTCCGTCCATCCATCCATCCATCCCTCCATCCATCCATCCATCCCTCCCTCCCTCCATCCATCCATCCATCCATCCCTGTGTCCGTCCATCCATCCATCCATCCATCCATCCATCCATCCATCCATCCATCCATCCATCCCTCCCTCCATCCATCCATCCATCCATCCCTCCATCCATCCCTCCCTCCCTCCATCCATCCATCCATCCATCCATCCATCCCTCCATCCATCCATCCATCCCTCCCTCCCTCCATCCATCCATCCATCCATCCATCCATCCATCCATCCCTGTGTCCGTCCATCCATCCCTCCATCCATCCATCCATCCCTCCCTCCCTCCATCCATCCATCCATCCATCCATCCATCCATCCATCCATCCCTGTGTCCGTCCATCCATCCATCCATCCATCCATCCATCCATCCATCCATCCATCCATCCATCCCTCCATCCATCCCTCCAGCCCAAGGTATCCATCCCGGGAATTCTCATCCCTCCTTTGGAATCCCCATCCTTCCAGCCCAAGGTATCCCTGCCTTGGACTCCCTCATCCTCCTCCCATCCTTTGGAATTCTCATCCCTCCCTCCAGCCCCATCCCTCCTTTGGAATCCGCACCCGTCCCGGAAATCCCCACCCCTCCATTCCAAGGTATCCAACCTCTGGGAATTCTCATCCCTCCTTTGGAATTCTCATCCCTCCATTCCAAGGTATCCATTCTTTTGGGAATCTTCATCCCCCCCTTGGAACCCCCATGCCCCCCCGGGAATCCCCATCCCTGCAGCCCAAGGTATCCCTCCCTTTGGAATCCTCATCCCGGCTTTTCCCGGGATTTGCCGCTCTGGAGGCACCGGAGCACCTGCTGCAGCTGCTGCGTTTTCCCTGGAATTTCCTTCCTCCTTCCCTCCTTCCCTGGGGATTTCCTCCCCCTGGAGCCTCTCCCTGCCTTTCCCTGCTCCCGCTGCATTCCCGCTCCATCCCAGCCGGAATTTCGGGATGATTCCCCCTGTTTCGAGCCTCTCCCTGCCCGTCCCCGCTCCATCCTGGCCGGGATTCCGGGCTGTGCCGCTCCGGGGCGATTCCTCCTGGGTTTGAGCCTTTCCCTGCTGCATCCCGGCTGGAATTTCGGGATGATTTCTCCCATCTTTGAGCCTCTCCCTGCTCCTGCTGCATTCCCTGCTCCTGCTGCATTCCCTGCTCCATCCTCGCTCCTGCTCCATCCCCGCTCCATCCCCGCTCCATCCCCGCTCCCATTCCCGCTCCATCCCCACTCCATCCCCGCTCCATCCCCGCTCCATCCCTGCTCCATCCCTGCTCCATTCCCGCTCCATCCCTGCTCCATCCCCGCTCCATCCCCGCTCCATTCCCGCTCCATTCCCGCTCCATCCCCTCTCCATCTCCGCTCCATTCCCGCTCCATCCCCGCTCCATCCCCGCTCCATCCCCACTCCATCCCCGCTCCATCCCCGCTCCATTCCCTGCTCCATTCCTGCTCCATCCCCGCTCCATCCCCGCTCCATCCCCACTCCATCCCCTGCTCCAGCCCCGCTCCGTCCCCGCTCCATCCCCGCTCCATCCCCACTCCATCCCTGCTCCATCCCCACTCCATCCCCGCTCCATGCCCGCTCCGTCCCCGCTCCATCCCCGCTCCATCCCCGCTCCATCCCCGCTCCATCCCCGCTCCATCCCTGCTCCCGCTCCATCCCCTGCTCCATCCCCGCTCCATCCCCTGCTCCATCCCCGCTCCATCCCCGCTCCATCCCTGCTCCCGCTCCATCCCCTGCTCCATCCCCGCTCCATCCCTGCTCCATCCCCGCTCCATCCCCGCTCCATCCCTGCTCCCGCTCCATCCCCGCTCCATCCCCGCTCCATCCCCGCTCCATCCCCGCTCCATCCCTGCTCCCGCTCCATCCCCTACTCCATCCCCGCTCCATGCCCGCTCCGTCCCCGCTCCATCCCCGCTCCATTCCCGCTCCATCCCTGCTCCATCCCTGCTCCATCCCTGCTCCATCCCCGCTCCATCCCCTGCTCCATTCCCTGCTCCATCCCCTGCTCCATCCCCGCTCCATCCCCGCTCCATTCCCGCTCCATCCCCGCTCCATCCCTGCTCCATCCCCTGCTCCATCCCCTGCTCCATCCCCGCTCCATCCCTGCTCCCGCTCCATCCCCGCTCCATCCCTGCTCCTGCTCCATCCCCGCTCCATGCCCACTCCGTCCCCACTCCATCCCTGCTCCTGCTCCATCCCCGCTCCATCCCCGCTCCATCCCCGCTCCATTCCCTGCTCCATGCCCGCTCCATCCCCACTCCATGCCCGCTCCATGCCCACTCCATGCCCACTCCATGCCCGCTCCATCCCCGCTCCATCCCCGCTCCATCCCCGCTCCCGCTCCATCCCCGCTCCATCCCTGCTCCATGCCCACTCCATCCCTGCTCCATGCCCGCTCCATGCCCGCTCCGTGCCGGCCGGGATCGGGATGCGCCGCGCTCCGGGTGATGTGTGCTGTGTTTGTGTTGCCGCTGCCGGATCTCCGCTCTTCCTCCTGCTCTGATCCTGCTGCTGCTCCTGCTCCTGATCCTGATCCTGCTCCTGCTGCTGCTGCTGCTGCTCCTGCTGCTGCTGCTGCTCCTGATCCTGCTCCTGCTGCTCCTGCTCCTGATCCTGGTCCTGCTCCTGATTCTGCTGCTCCTGCTGCTGCTCCTGATCCTGATCCTGCTCCTGCTGCTGCTGCTCCTGCTCCTGCTGCTGCTGCTGATCCTGCTCCTGCTGCTCCTGCTCCTGATCCTGGTCCTGCTCCTGATTCTGCTGCTCCTGCTGCTGCTCCTGCTGCTGATCCTGCTGCTAATCCTGATCCTGCTCCTGATCCTGCTCCTGATCCTGCTCCTGCTCCTGTTCCTGCTCCTGATTCTGCTGCTCCTGCTGCTTCTCCTGATCCTGATCCTGCTGATCCTGATCCTGATCCTGCTGCTGCTCCTCCTGATCCTGCTGCTGCTGCTGCTGCTCCTGATCCTGCTCCTGATCCTGCTCCTGATCCTGCTGCTGCTGCTGCTGCTCCTGATCCTGCTCCTGTTCCTGATCCTGCTCCTGATCCTGATCCTGCTCCTGATCCTGCTGCTGCTCCTGCTGCTCCTGCTCCTCCTGCTGCTGCTCCTGCTCCTGATCCTGCTGATCCTGCTCCTGCTCCTGATCCTGCTGCTCCTGCTGCTTCTCCTGATCCTGATCCTGCTGCTCCTGCTCCTGATCCTGCTGCTGCTCCCGATCCTGCTGCTGCTCCTCCTGATCCTGCTCCTTCTGCTGCTCCTGCTGCTCCTCCTGCTCCTCCTGCTCCTGCTCCTCCTGCTCCTCCTGCTGCTGCTGCTCCTGCTCCTCGTGATCCTGCTGCTCCTGCTGCTCCTGCTCCTTCTGCTCCTGCTGCTCCTCCTGCTCCTCCTGCTGCTCCTGCTCCTCCTGATCCTGCTGCTCCTCCTGCTCCTCCTGCTGCTCCTGCTCCTCCTGCTGCTGCTGCTCCTCTTGATCCTGCTCCTCCTGCTGCTGCTGCTCCTGCTGCTCCTGCTGCTCCTGCTTCTCCTGATCCTGCTGCTCCTCCTGCTCCTCCTCCTCCTGCTCCTGCTGCTGCTCCTGCTCCTCCTGATCCTGCTGCTCCTCCTGCTCCTCCTGCTCCTGCTCCTCCTGCTGCTCCTGCTCCTCCTGCTCCTCCTGCTGCTGCTCCTGCTGCTGCTGCTTTGCTGCGGGCTCAGCTCTCTCCGGACCTCCGTAAGCTCCGGCAGAAATGCGCCAGGACTAAGCGGGACCTCCTGGCGCTCAGAGTTGGGGGGAAGGAGATGCACGAGCTGAAGCACAAATGCGACTGGAAGGTACCTCCCGCCCCGCATCCCGCTCTTCCCAGAATTCCCGGTGCGGCGGGGGCGGGGACGGGGGGGAAAACCCCCTCGTGGGATCCCGTCCGGGCTGAGCTCGTCCCGTTCCGTGCCCCGCTCCCGAAGAACACCGGCCCGGCCGTCGGAATTCCGGGCTTTTCTTGGGAAGGGAGTTCGGAGCACGCCGGGAGAGAGGGATCCCAGGAGGGGCTGGTACGGGAGGAGAGGAGGAGGAAGGAAGGGGAAGGGAAGGGGAATTTTGGGAGTTGTGGGATCTTAGTGCGGAGCCTTTCCCGCCCTGCGCCGTCCCAGCTGGAACTCCAGGGGCTGGGATTTGGGGTGAAACGCTGGGATTTGGGGTGAAACGCTGGGATTTGGGGTGAAGCACTGGGATTTGGGGTAAAACAGTGGGATTTGGAGTGAAACGCTGGGATTTAGGATGAAATTCTGGGATTTGGAGGGAAACGCTGGGATTGGGGTGAAACACTGGGATTTGGGGCAAAAGGCTGGGATTTGGGGTAAAACAGTGGGATTTGGGATGAAACGGGGATTTGGAGTGAAACACTGGGATTTGGGATTAAGCACTGGGATTTGGGGTAAAACAGCGGGATTTGGGATGAAACGGGGGGATTTAGGATGAAACGCTGGGATTTGGGATAAAACAGTGGGATTTGGAGTGAAACGCTGGGATTTGGGCAGTGAAACGCTGGGATTTGGGGTGAAACAGTGGGACTGAGGATAAAACAGTGGGATTTGGGGTAAAACGCTGGGATTTGGCTGTGAAATGCTGGGATTTAGGATAAAACAGTGGGATTTGGAGTCAAACACTGGGATTTAGGATAAAAAACTGGGATTTGGAATAAAACGCTGGGATTTGGGGTGAAACACTGGGATTTGGAGTCAAACGCTGGGATTTGGAGTCAAATGCTGGGATTTAGGATAAACCGCTGGAATTTGGGATAAACCGCTGGGATTTGGGGTGAACCGCTGGGATTTGGGATAAACCGCTGGGATTTGGGGTGAACCGCTGGGATTTGGGATAAACCGCTGGGATTTGGGGTGAACCGCTGGGATTTGGGCAGTGAAAGGCCCATCCCCCTCCCTTCCTCTCCCACGCATCCAATCCCGGCCCAGGGAAGGGACGGCTCCGCTCCCGCTCCCTTCCCGGGCTGCGCTCGGCTCTGCTGCACGATCCCGCTTCGGCCGCTTGCCAGTCCTCGGATCCGGGAGGGATCCGGGAGGGATCCTGCTGGGATCCTGCTGGGATCCTGCTGGGATCGATCCTGCCGGGATCCCGGGGTGCCCCGCCTGTGCCTGCTGCTCCCGCCTGTGGGGGAAAACAGGGAACGGCGCTCCACGGATGTTCCCGAGGCGGAGCCGGATCCGGCCGGCGATCCCGGGGCTGCCCTGAGCTTCCCAATCCCTGATCCCTGCGATCCCTGATCCCCGATCCCTGATCCCCGATCCATGATCCTGGATCCCTCATCCCCAATCCCTGATCCCCGAGCCCTGATCCTGGATCCCGGATCCCCAATCCCCGATCCTTGCGATCCCTGCGATCCCTGATCCCTGATCCCTGCGATCCCTGCGATCCCCGATCCCCAATCCCCGATCCCTGATCCCCAATCCCTGATCCCTGATTCCTGATCCCTGATCTCAGATCCCCAATCCCCGATCCCTGATCCCTGATCCCTGATTCCTGCGATCTCTGCGATCCCTGATCCTGGATCCCTGCAATGCCTGATCCTGGATCCCTGATCCCCAATCCCCGATCTCTGATCTCCGATCTTGGATCCCTGATCCCCAATCCCCAATCCCAAATCCCTGATCCTGGATCCCCGATCCCTGATCTCTGATCCCCGATCCTGGATCCCTGATCCCCAATCCCCGATCCCTGATCCCCGATCCCTGATTCCCAATCCCCGATCCCTGATCCTCGATCCCTGATTCCCAATCCCCAATCCCTAATCCCCGATCCCTGATTCCCAATCCCCGATCCCTGATCCTGGATCCCTGATCCCCAATCCCCGATCCCTGATCCTGGATCCCTGATCCCCAATCCCCGATCCCTGATCCCCGATCCCTGATTCCCAATCCCCGATCTTGGATCCCTGATCCCCAATCCCCGATCCTTGATCCCCGATCCCTGATTCCCAATCCCCAATCCCCGATCCTGGATCCCTGATCCCCGATCTCTGATCCCTGATCCTGGATCCCTGATCCCCAATCCCCGATCCCTGATCCCCGATCCCTGATTCCCAATCCCGGATCCCTGATCCCCGATCCTGGATCCCCGATCCCTGATTCCCGATCCCCGATCCCTGATCCCGGATCCCTGATCCCGGATCCCGTTCCCAGATGTCGCAGCTGATGCGGGCGGCGCGGAGCGGCACCAAGGACGGGCTGGAGAAGACGCGGATGGCGGTGATGAGGAAGGTGACGTTCCTGCAGCGCCGGGAGAACCCAGGTGAGCGGGAAGCCCCAGCCGGAGCCCCTGGAGAGGGCGGATTCCAGGGAATCCTCATCCCGCTCACCTCCTCCCGTTTTTTCCCGGATTATTCCCGGCCTTTTCAGCTTTCCCGGTGCCGTTCCCGCTCCCAGCTCGCTCCTTTTATCCTTGTGGGATAAAGCAGCGGCTGCCCCCAGCAGCACCGCGGTGTCCTTGGGTTTTTCCTTCAGGATTTTTTTCCCTGAATTCCCAATCCCGGGGGGTTCCCTGTCCTGCAGGGAATGAGGAGCGCAGGGAGGCCCCAGGTGAGCGGGAAGCCCCACCCAGAGCCCCTGGAGAGGGCGGATTCCAGGGAATCCTCATCCCGCTCACCTCCTCCCGTTTTTTCCCGGATTATTCCCGGCGTTTTCAGCTTCCCTGTGGCTGTTCCCACTCTCTGGGAACTCTCTCCTTGCTCCGAGCATTTTTTGGGATAAACCAGCGACTACCCCCTGGGTGTGCTTGGGTTTCTCCCTGGGGATTTTCCCCTGAATTCCCAAATCCCGGGGCTTTCCCTGTCCCGCAGAGGACGGGGAGCGCAGGAGGAGGGCGGCCGAGGCGGAGAAGCCGCCGCGCTCCCGCCGCGGCTCCCGGCTTTCCCCGGAGCTCCGGAGGGGAGGTACGATCCCGCTGGGCCGCCCCGCGCCCGGAGCTTCCCGAGGGATCCGCCGCGCGTGTCCCGGCGCTCCCGCATGGCTTTGGGGCGCGGGGATCCCGGCACGGCGAGAAGGAGCCGCGGGCGGCGGCGAGCCCGGCCCAAATTGGGGAAGGAAAAGGTCCCGGAGCTGGCAGCGCCCTCCCCGCAGCCCTTCCCTTCCTTCCCTTCCTTCCCTCCCTTCCCGCCCTCCGCTCCCGGCTCTGGGCAGCCCGGGATGGGGCCGGGGCCATGTGGAGCCGGCGGCCGCGCTCCCGGCCCGACCCGGCCCTGCCTCGCTCGCCCTCCTCCTCCTCGGCTGCTTCGGCCTCGGGTAAGGGCTCCGCGCTCCGCCGCTTCCCGCTTCTCCTCCGCTCCCGGCTCCTTTTCCCGTTTCCCGCTGGCTTGGAGCGAGGCCGGGGCGCTGTTCCCACATCCCGGGCGGATTTTTGGGATGGGAACCCTCCCTGTCCCCTCCCTGTCCCCTCCCTGTCCCCTCCCTGCGGTGCCGGCCTGGTCCCCACTCAGGCGCTTCCCACTTCTCCTCCGCTCCCGGCTCCTTTTCCCAGCTCCTTTTCCCGTTTCCCGCTGGCTTGGAGCGAGGCCGAGGCGCTGTTCCCACATCCCGGGTGGATTTTGGGATGGGGACCCTCCCTGTCCCCTCCCTGTCCCCTCCCTGCGGCGCTGGCCTGGTCCCCACTCTGGCGCTTCCCACTTTTCCTCTGCTCCCGGCTCCTCTTCCCAAATCCCAGCATTTGGGATTGGGGGACGGCGGCTGAACCCCGCGCGCTGTGCCTGCACATCCCTCACCCCGGGATTTGTGGGATCGCGGCTGAGCTGCGCTTCCCGGCGCTTCCCGGGACTCACTTCCCGGCTGGCTTGGAGCGAGGCCGAGGCGCTGTTCCCACATCCCGGGCGGATTTTGGGATGGGGACCCTCCCTGTCCCCTCTGTGTGGTGCTGGCCCCATCCCTGATCCAGCACTTCCCACTTTTCCCCTGCTCCCGGCTCCTTTTCCCGTTTCCGGCTGGCTTGGAGCGAGGCCGGGGCGCTGTTCCCACATCCCAGGCGGATTTTTGGGATGGGGACCCTTCCTGTCCCCTTCCTGTCCCCTCCCTGTCCCCTCCCTGTCCCCTCCCTGTCCCCTCCCTGCGGTGCCGGCCTGGTCCCCACTCTGGCGCTTCCCACTTCTCCTCCGCTCCCGGCTCCTTTTCCCGGCTCCTTTTCCCGTTTCCCGCTGGCTTGGAGCGAGGCCGAGGCGCTGTTCCCACATCCCGGGTGGATTTTGGGATGGGGACCCTCCCTGTCCTCTCCCTGTCCCCTCCCTGTCCCCTCCCTGTCCCCTCCCTGCGGCGCCGGCCTGGTCCCCACTCAGGCGCTTCCCACTTCTCCTCCGCTCCCGGCTCCTTTTCCCGTTTCCCGCTGGCTTGGAGTGAGGCTGAGGCGCTGTTCCCACATCCCGGGCGGATTTTTGGGATGGGGACCCTCCCTGTCCTCTCCCTGTCCCCTCCCTGCCGTCCCCAATCCCACCGGACTCATGCTGGTGGCTCCGGAGGCACTCGGGATACCGGGAGCACCGGCAGCACCGGGAGCAGCGGGAGCACCGGGTAACACCGGGAGCACCGGCAGCACCAGCTGCACTGGGAGCACCGGCAGCACTGGGAACACCAGGAGCACCGGGAGCACCGGGACGCGCCTCCGTTGCCGCTCCGGAGGCAGAGCCGTTCCCGGTGGCCCCGGCGCGGCTCCGCGTGGCAGCGGCTGCTGCTGTGCCCGCAGGGGACTCGGAGGACGAGGACACCGGATTCCTGGAGGTCACCGTATCCGACGCCAAGCACCCCCCGCCCGAGCTGGGCCCCATGCCCGACGGGCTGAGCCCGCAGCAGGTGCGGGGTCCGGCGCCGATCGGGGATTTCCGGGGGTTTGGGATCGGGGATTTCCGGGGCTCTCCGGGGGTTTGGGATCGGGGATTTCCGGGGCTCTCCGGGGGTTTGGGATCGGGGATTTCCGGGGGTCTGGGATCGGGGCTCTCCGAGGATCTCAGAGGGTCTGGGATCAGGGCTCTCCAGGGATCTCAGAGGGTCTGGGATCGGGGCTCTCCGAGGATCTCAGAGGGTCTGGGATCAGGGCTCTCCAGGGATCTCAGAGGGTCTGGGATCGGGGCTCTCCGAGGATCTCAGAGGGTCTGGGATCAGGGCTCTCCAGGGATCTCAGAGGGTCTGGGATCGGAGATTTCCGGGGCTCTCCGGGGGTCTGGGATCGGGGCTCTCCAGGGATCTCAGAGGGTCTGGGATCGGGGATTTCCGGGGCTCTCCGGGGGTTTGGGATCGGGGCTCTCCGGGGGTCTGGGATCGGGGCTCTCCATGGGATCTCAGAGGGTCTGGGATTGGGGCTCTCCGGGGGTCTGGGATCGGGGCTCTCCGTGGGTCTCAGAGGGTCTGGGATCGGGGCTCTCCAGGGATCTCAGAGGGTCTGGGATCGGGGCTCTTGGGGGATCTCAGAGGGTCTGGGATCAGGGCTCTCCATGGGTCTCAGAGGGTCTGTGATCGGGGCTCTCAGAGGATCTGGGATCAGGGCTCTCTGAGTCTCTCCGGCGATTTGGGATCGGGGATCTCCAGGGATCTCAGGGGATTTGGGACTGGGGCTCTCCAGGGATCTGGGATTGAGGCTCTCTGGGGATTTGGGATCGGGGCTCTCCGTGGCTCTCCGGGGATTTGGGATTGGGGCTCTCCGGGGGTCTGTGATCGGGGCTCTCCGGGGGTTTGGGATCGGGGCTCTCTGAGTCTCTCCGGCAATTTGGGATCGGGGTTCTCCAGGGATCTCAGAGGATCTGGGATCGGGGCTCTCTGAGTCTCTCTGGTGATTTGGGATCGGGGCTCTCCAGGGATCTCAGAGGGTTTGGGATTGGGGCTCTCCGGGGATCTGCGACCAGGGATCTCCAGGGGTGTGGGATTGGGGCTTACCTGGGATTTGGGATCGGGGCTCTCTGGGGGTCTGGGATTGGGGCTCTCAGGGGATTTGGGATTGGGGTTCTCCAGGGATCTGGGATTGGGGCTCTCCGGGGATTTGGGATCGGGGCTCTCCGGGGCTCTCTGGGGGTCTGCGATCGGGGCTCTCAGAGGATCTGGGACTGGGGCGCTCCAGGGGCCTGGGATCGGGGCTCTCCGGGGATTTGGGACTGGGGCTCTCCGGGAATTTGGGATTGGGACTCTCCGGGGATTTGGGATTGAGGCTCTCTGGGAATTTGGGATTGGGACTCTCCGGGAATTTGGGATTGAGGCTCTCTGGGAATTTCGGATTGGGGGCTCTCTAGGGATCTGGGATCAAGGCTTATCTGGGATTTGGGATCGGGGCTCTCCGGGGGTCTGGGATTGGGGCTTTCTGGGGATTTGGGATCAGGGCTCTCCGGGGATCTGGGATTGGGGCTCTCCGGGGATTTGTTACCGGGGCTCTCCGGGGATCTGGGATCAGGGCTCCCCCGGGATTTGTTACCGGGGCTTTCCGGGGATCTGGGATCGGGACGCAGCTTCCCGCGGGCCCCGTGGTTGAGCAACGGGGGAAAGGCCGAGTCAGCAAAAACGGCACCGCTGAGTCAGCGCTTCCGCTGGGCTGGGGTTGGTTCCCTTTTCCTGGGATTTGGGGTTGGGGCGTCACAGCTGAGCCCCACAGGCTGGGCCTGCACTTCCCCAATCCCGGGATTTGGGATCACGGCTGGGCCTGCACTTCCCCCAATCCCAGGATTTGGGATCACGGCTGTGCCTGCCCCTCCCCGATCCCATTATTCGGGATCACGGCTGTGCCTGCCCCTCCCCGATCCTGGGATTTGGGATCACGGCTGTGCCTGCACTTGCCCCAATCCCTGGATTTGGGATCACAGCTGTGCCTGCACTTCCCTCAATCCCTGGATTTGGGATCATGGCTGTGCCTGCGTTTCCCCCGATCCCGTTATTCGGGATCATGGCTGTGCCTGCCCCTCCCCGATCCTGGGATTTGGGATCACGGCTGTGCCTGCCCCTCCCCTCATCCCTGGATTTGGGATCACGGCTGTGCCTGCCCCTCCCCTCATCCCTGGATTTGGGATCGCGGCTGTGCCTGCCCCTCCTCTCATCCCGTTATTTGGGATCATGGCTGTGCCTGCCCCTCCCCTCACCCCGGGATTTGGGATCACGGCTGTGCCTGCCCCTCCCCTCATCCCAGGATTTGGGATCACGGCTGTGCTTGCAACCCCGTCATCCTGGGATTTGGGATCACGGCTGTGCCTGCCCCTCCCCCATCCCGTTATTCGGGATCACAGCTGTGCCTGCCCCTCCCCGATCCCGGGATTTGGGATCACGGCTGTGCCTGCCCCTCCCCGATCCCGGGATTTGGGATCACGGCTGTGCCTGCCCCTCCCCGATCCCGGGATTTGGGATCACGGCTGTGCCTGCCCCTCCCCTCATCCCAGGATTTGGGATCACGGCTGTGCCTGCCCCTCCCCCATCCCGTTATTCGGGATCACGGCTGTGCCTGCCCCTCCCCCATCCCGTTATTTGGGATCACGGCTGTGCCTGCACTTGCCCCAATCCCTGGATTTGGGATCACGGCTGTGCCTGCCCCTCCCCCATCCCGTTATTCGGGATCACGGCTGTGCCTGCCCCTCCCCCATCCCGTTATTTGGGATCACGGCTGTGTCTGCACCACCCCAATCCTGGGATTTGGGATCACGGCTGTGCCTGTATTTCCCCCGATCCCGTTATTTGGGATCACGGCTGTGCCTGCCTCTCCCCCATCCCGTTATTTGGGATCACGGCTGTGCCTGCCCCTCCCCGATCCCATTATTTGGGATCACGGCTGTGCCTGCCCCTCCCCGATCCTGGGATTTGGGATCACGGCTGTGCCTGCCCCTCCCCCATCCCGTTATTTGGGATCACGGCTGTGCCTGCCCCTCCCCGATCCTGGGATTTGGGATCATGGCTGTGCCTGCCCCTCCCCCATCCCGTTATTCGGGATCACGGCTGTGCCTGCCCCTCCCCGATCCCGGGATTCGGGCTCGGTGCCATCCCGGCCGATCCCCGTCTCCCGTGGCAGGTGGTGCGCCGGCACATCCTGGGCTCCATCGTGCAGAGCGAGCGGAGCTACGTGGATTCCCTGAAGCGCATCCTGCAGGTGGGACCCCCTTTCCAGCGGGCTCGGGGCCGCCCCGGCGCGGCTCCCGGCGTTCCCAGCGCCCCCCCGTTGCCGCAGGATTACCGGAAGCCGCTGCTGGAGATGGAGCCCAAGGTGCTGAGCGCCCGCAAGTGCCGGCTGGTGTTCTTCCGGCTGAAGGAGATCCTGCAGTGCCACTCCATGTTCCAGATCGCCCTCGCCTCCCGCGTGGCCGAGTGGGACTCGGCCGAGAAGATCGGCGATCTCTTCGTGGCCTCGGTAGCCGGGAAAAGCGGGAATCGCCAGAAGGGCCTTCCCTGGGATCCCGTCGGGGGTTGGGAATCGCCAAAAAGCCTTCCCTGGGATCCCATCGGGGGTTGGGAATCGCCAAAAAGCCTTCCCTGGGATCCCATCAGGGGTTGGGAATTGCCAAAAAGCCTTCCCTGGGATCGCATCAGGGATTGGGAATCGCCAGAAGGGCCTTCCCTGGGATCCCGTCGGGGGTTGGGAATTGCCCCCAAAGCTTCCCTGGGATCCCATCAGGGGTCTGGAATCGCCCCCAAAGCTCCTCTGGGATCAGAAACTGGGAATCGCCCCCAAAGCTTCCCTGGGATCCCATCGGGGGTTGGGAATCGCCAAAAAGCCTTCCCTGGGATCCATCAGGGATCGGGAATCGCCAAAAAGCCTTCCCTGGGATCCCATCAGGGGTCGGGAATTGCCCCCAAAGCCTTCCCTGGGATCCCATCGGGGATTGGGAATCGCCAGAAGGCCTTCCCTGGGATCCTGTCAGGGGTTGGGAATCGCCCCCAAAGCTCCCCTGGGATCCATCAGGGGTCGGGAATCGCCCCCAAAGCCTTCCCTGGGATCCCATGAGGGATTGGGAATCGCCAGAAGGGCCTTCCCTGGGATCCCGTCAGGGGTTGGGAATCGCCAAAAAGCCTTCCCTGGGATCCTGTCAGGGGTCGGGAATTGCCAAAAGGCCTTCCCTGGGATCCCATCGGGGGTCTGGAATTGCCCCCAAAGCTCCCCTGGGATCTCAGAGATCGGGAATCACCTCCAAACGTCCTCTGGGATCTCCTAAAAAAGCAGGAGTTGCCCCCAGAGCTCCCCTGGGATCCCATCAGGGGTTGGGAATCGCCCCCAAAGTTCCTCTGGGATCTCATCAGGGATCGGGAATCGCCCCCAAAGTTCCTCTGGGATCCCATCAGGGATCGGGAATCGCCAAAAGGCCTTCCCTGGGATCCCATCAGGGGTTGGGAATTGCTCCCAAAGCTTCCCTGGGATCCCATCAGGGGTCTGGAATCGCCAAAAGGCCTTCCCTGGGATCAGAAACTGGGAATCGCCCCCGAAGCTTCCCTGGGATCCCATCGGGGGTTGGGAATCGCCCCCAAAGTTCCTCTGGGATCCCATCAGGGATCGGGAATCGCCCCCAAAGTTCCTCTGGGATCCCATCAGGGATCGGGAATCGCCAAAAGACCTTCCCTGGGATCCTGTCAGGGGTTGGGAATCGCCCCCAAAGCTTCCCTGGGATCAGAAACTGGGAATCGCCCCCAACCCCCCCTGGGATCCCATCAGGGATCGGGAATTGCCCCCAAACCCCCCTGGGATCCCATCAGGGATCGGGAATCACCTCCAAACCCCCCCTGGGATCCCATCAGGGATCGGGAATCACCTCCAAACCCCCCTGGGATCCCATCAGGGATCGGGAATCGCCCCCCAACCCCCCTGGGATCCCATCAGGGATCGGGAATCACCTCCAAACCCCCCCTGGGATCCCATCAGGGATCGGGAATCACCTCCAAACCCCCCTGGGATCCCATCAGGGATCGGGAATCGCCCCCAAACTCCTCTGGGATCCCATCAGGGGTTGGGAATCGCCTCCAAACCCCCCTGGGATCCCATCAGGGATCGGGAATCGCCCCCAAACCCCCCTGGGATCCCATCAGGGATTGGGAATTGCCCCCAAAGCTCCCCTGGGATCCATCAGGGATTGGGAATCGCCAAAAAGCCTTCCCTGGGATCCATCAGGGGTCCCACCAAAGCTCCCCTGGGATCTCAGAGATCGGGAATCACTTCCAAACCTCCTTTGGGATCTCATAAAAAAGCAGGAGTTGCCCCCAGAGCTCCTCTGGGATCCCATCAGGGATTGGGAATCGCCCCCAAAGTTCCCCTGGGATCCCATCAGGGGTTGGGAATTGCCAAAAAACCTTCCCTGGGATCCCGTCAGGGGTCTGGAATTGCCCCCAAAGCTCCCCTGGGATCCATCAGGGGTCGGGAATTGCCCCCAAAGCCTTCCCTGGGATCCCATCGGGGGTTGGGAATCGCCAAAAAATCTTCCCTGGGATCCCATCAGGGATCAGGAATCGCCCCAAAGCTCTCTTGGGATCCATCAGGGATCGGGAATCGCCCCCAGAGCTCCTCTGGGATCCCATCAGGGATCGGGAATCGCCCCCAAAGCTCCCTGGGATCCCATCAGGGATCGGGAATCGCCCCCAAACCCCCCCTGGGATCCCATCAGGGATCGGGAATCGCCCCCAAAGCTCCCTGGGATCCCATCAGGGATCGGGAATCGCCCCCAAACCCCCCCTGGGATCCCAGCCAGGACCCCCCAGCGACGGGAGGAGCGTCGGAGCGCCGGGGCCGATTTCGGGGCCGGCCCCGCCCTTCCGGGCTTTCCCGGGAAGCCCCACGCCCTTCCCGCTCTGCCGCCCTCTCCCAGTTCTCCAAGTCCATGGTGCTGGGCGTCTACAGCGACTACGTCAACAACTTCACGGCGGCCATGGCGCTCATCAAGAGGGCCTGTCTGACCAAGCCCGCCTTCCTCGACTTCCTCAAGGTCAGCCCGGCCCAGCCCGCCTCCGCTTTTCCCAAAAAAACCCCTTTTCATTCCCGGCTTTTCCCAAAAAAACCCTCCTTTTCTCCCGGCTTTTCCCAAAAAAACCTCCCGTCTTTCCCGGCTTTTCCCAAAAAAACCCCTTTTCTTTCCCGGCTTTTCCCAAAAATCCCCTTTCTTTCCCACCTTTTCCCAAAAAACCTCTTTTCTCCTGGCTTTTCCCAAAAAACTCCCCTTCTTTCCCAACTTTTCACAAAAAAACCCCCTTTTCTCCCGGTTTTTCCCAAAAAAACCGCCTTCTTTCCCAGCTTTTCCCAAAAAATCCCTTCTTTCCGAGCTTTTCCCAAAATCCCCTTTTCTCCCGGCTTTTCCCAAAAAACTCATTTTTCCCGGCTTTTCCCAAAAAACCCCCTTCTTTCCCGGCTTTTCCCAAAAACCCCCCTTTCCTCCCGGCTTTTCCCAAAAAACCCCTTCTCTCCCGGTTTTTCCCAAAAATCCCCTTTCTTTCCCACCTTTTCCCAAAAAACCTCTTTTCTCCCGGCTTTTCCCAAAAAACCCCCTTCTTTCCCGGTTTTTCCCAAAAACCCCCATTTTCTCCCGGTTTTTCCCAAAAAACCCCTTTGTTTCACAGCTTTTCCCAAAAAAAACCCCTTCTTTCCCACCTTTTCCCAAAAAACCCCCTTCTTTCCTGGTTTTTCCCAAAAAACCCCTTTTCTCTCCCAGCTTTTCCCAAAAAACCCCCCTTTTCTCCCGGTTTTTCCCAAAAAAACCCCTTTCTTTCCCGGGTTTTCCCAAAAAACCCCCCTTTTCTCCCGGTTTTTCCCAAAAAACCCCCTTCTTTCCTGGCTTTTCCCAAAAACCCCCCTTTTTTTCCCGGCTTTTCCCAAAAAACCCCTTTCTTTCCCGGGTTTTTCCAAAAAACCCCTTTCTTTCCCAGCTTTTCCCAAAAAAAACCCCCCTTCTTTCCCAGCTTTTCCCAAAAAAACCCCTTTGTTTCCTGGCTTTTCCCAAAAATCCCCTTTCTTTCCCACCTTTTCCCAAAAAACCCCCCTTCTTTCCTGGCTTTTCCCCAAAAAACCCTCCTTTTCTCCCGGCTTTGCCCAAAAAACCCCCTTCTTTCCCCACTTTTCCCAAAAAAACCCCCCTTCTTTCCCGGCTTTTCCCAAAAAATCCCGTTTCTTTCCCATCTTTTCCCAAAAAACCCCCTTTTCTCCCAGCTTTTCCCAAAAAATTCCTTTTTCCCGGCTTTTCCCCAAAAAAACCCCCCTTCTCTGCCAGCTTTTCCCAAAAAAACCCCTTTTTTTTCCCGATTTTTCCCAAAAAACCCCCCTTCTTTCTCGTTTTTTCCCAAAATCCCCCTTCTTTCCCAGTTTTTCCCAAAAAACCCCTTTCTTTCCCGGCTTTTCCAAAAAACCCCTTTTCTCCCGGCTTTTCCCAAAAAAACCCCTTCTTTCCTACCTTTTCCCAAAAAACCCTTTTCTTTCCCACCTTTTCCCAAAAACCCCTTTCTTTCCCGATTTTTCCCAAAAGACTCCTTTTCTTTCCCAGCTTTTTCCCAAAAAAACCCCTTTTCTCCTGGCTTTTCCCAAAAAACCCCTTCTTTCCCGGCTTTTCCCAAAACCCCCCTTTTCTCCCGGCTTTTCCCAAAAAACCCCCCTTTTCTTTCCTGGCTTTTCCCCAAAAAATCCTCCTTTTCTCCCAGCTTTGCCCAAAAATCCCCCTTCTTTCCCAGCTTTTCCCAAAAACCCCCTTCTTTCCCGGTTTTTCCCAAAAACCCCCGTTTTCTCCTGGCTTTTCCCAAAAAACCCCCTTTTCTCCCACCTTTTCCCAAAAAACCCTTTTCTTTCCCACCTTTTCCCAAAAAACCCCCCTTCTCTCCCGGCTTTTCCCAAAAAAACCCCCTTTTCTCCTGGCTTTTCCCAAAAAAACCGTTTTCTTTCTCGGTTTTTCCCAAAAACCCCCTTCTTTCCCAGCTTTTCCCAAAAAAACCCTTTTCTCCCGACTTTTCCCAAAAAAACCCCTTTCTTTCCCGGCTTTTCCCAAAAAACCCCTTCTTTCCCACTTTTTCCCAAAAAACCCCCTTCTTTCCTGGTTTTTCCCAAAAAACCCCTTTTCTCTCCCACCTTTTCCAAAAAACCCCTTTCTTTCCCGGTTTTTCCCAAAAACCCCCGTTTTCTCCTGGCTTTTCCCAAAAACCCCCCTTTTCTCCCGGTTTTTCCCAAAAAAACCCCTTTGTTTCACAGCTTTTCCCAAAAAACCCCTTCTTTCCTGGTTTTTCCCAAAAAACCCCTTTTCTCTCCCAGCTTTTCCCAAAAACCCCCCTTTTCTCCCGGTTTTTCCCAAAAAAACCCCTTTCTTTCCCACCTTTTCCCATAAAAACCCCTTTTCTCTCCCAGCTTTTCCCAAAAACCCCCGTTTTCTCCCGGCTTTTCCCAAAAAACCCCCTTCTCTCCCAGCTTTTTCCAAAAACCCCTTTTTCTCCCAGCTTTTCCCAAAAAAACCCCCCTTCTTTCCCGGTTTTTCCCAAACCCCCCGTTTTCTCCCGTTTTTTCCCAAAAAAACCCCTTTTCTCCCGGTTTTTCCCAAAAAACCCCTTTCTTTCCCAGCTTTTCCCAAAAAACCCCCTTTTCTCCCAGCTTTTCCCCCAAAAAACCCCCCTTCTCTGCCAGCTTTTCCCAAAAAAAAACCCTTTTTTTTCCCGATTTTTCCCAAAAAACCCCCCTTCTTTCTCGGTTTTTCCCAAAATCCCCCTTCTTTCCAAGTTTTTCCCAAAAACCCCCTTTTTCTCCCAATTTTTCCCAAAAAACCCCCCCCTTCCCTCCCTCCCCTCCCTTCCCAGAAGCGGCAGATGGCCAGCGCCGACCGCGTCACGCTCTACGGGCTGATGGTGAAACCCATCCAGAGGTTCCCGCAGTTCATCCTCCTCCTGCAGGTGACAGCGGTGGGGGAGGGGCTGGAGGACACCGGGAGGGTCTGGAGAAGGTTTTTGGGAGGTTCTGGAGGACATTGGGAGGGTCTGGAGAAGTTCTCAGGAGGTTCTGGAGAAGTTTTGTGAAGGTTTTGCAGAAGTTCTTGGGAGGGTCTGGAGGTTTTGGGGAGGTTCTGGAGATCTTTGGGAGGTTCTGGAGGTGTTTGGGAGGTTCTGGAGATGTTTGGGGAGGTTCTGGAGGAGTTTGGGAGGTTCTGGAGGACATTGGGAGGGTCTGGAGGTGTTTGGGAGGTTCTGGAGGTGTTTGGGAGGTGCTGGAGGACATTGGGGAGGTTCTGGAGATGTTTGGGAGGGTCTGGAGGACATTGGGAGGTTCTGGAGAAGTTC